>NW_010163223.1:20041-86560 GCF_000695765.1 Mesitornis unicolor | reverse complement strand
AGCACCGGGCGCTGAGCGAAGCTTTCCGCCCCTACAACATCACCTGGCAGCTCAGTTTGCTGGAGGTACGCAACTCCTCCCTGCGCCGCCGCGCCATCCTCCTGGGCTGTGAGCCCAGCAAGGTAGGCAACGAGCGCTGCGACCCTGAGTGCGAGCACCCCCTGACTGGCTATGACGGCGGGGACTGCCGCCGGCCTGGCCGCTGCTTCTCCTGGAAGCGTCGCGATGGTGTCTGTCACATGGAGTGCAACAACATGTTGGATGACTTCGATGACGGCGACTGCTGTGACCCGCGGGCCACCGACGTGGCCAGGACCTGCTTCGACCCCGACTCGCCCCAGCGGTAGGTGCAGGGCTCATGGGGGGTGGCGCGTTGAGGGATACACCTGCTCTGTGCCTGGAGGTTGTTTCTGACTGGCCATTTTCCAGCATGGGGAGGCAGAGAGATGTTTTACTGTGGGGACATGTATGCTGTGCCATCAAGTGCAAATAAATCCCGTGGCGTGGGATGGTACCCTGCTACTAAGTGGTTTTCTACCCCAAAAATGTGCAGGGGGTGATGGGGAACTCCTCCTTGGGGGATTCCTGGTGCAGAGCCATCGGTCTGCTGTGACTCACTGGCAGGACCATGGGCACCCCAGGGTGGACAGACCTGGGTGCAATGTCCCCTGACCCCCCAGCAGGAGATGCAGTGAGGGGGTTGCCACCCCTTCCCCATCTTCCCTGGAGATGTCTAATAGTCTGATTTCTTAATTCATAGTCAAAATGCTTCTGCCTGAGTTCTGGGATGGGGAGAAGGAGGTGTCACTGCTAGGTGTGAATGGCAGGATTTGGAAAGGTGTGGGGTGGCACATGTGAGCCTCACTGAATCTCACCCTGGGGAGTCATGCCCTTGGCTGGGTGCAGGCAGGGGCTGATCAAACCCAGCACCTCAAAGCCAAATGGTCTTTGGGGAGCAAATCCTCCCTTTTCAGGCAGAGGCACATAGAGACGACTTGGTGTTGGAGGACACTTCCCTTTAGCAAGTGCCCCATGTGCAAAATGGCCTGCAAAGCACATGTGGCTCTGTGGAGCACCAACATGCAGTGTTAAGGGACCCTTTGGAGGCAGCAGCTGGGATGGGATGGAGAGAAGCAGCCCCCTCCATGTGATGGGGGACCCTGCAGCGGCAGGGACAGTGTCCTTGGTGCGCTTGGTGGCTTACAGATGCCTGCCCTCCTCCTCAGAGCCTCTGAAGCGCCGGCAGCCCCGCTGATGGCTTCCAGTGACCAGGGCTCTGCCAAATGTGCTTTCTGGCCAGAGACAGGAAGGAAAAAAATGTCATGGCTTTTCCTTTTTTTTATTTTATTTTTTTTTTAATTTTCAAGCCATTTCTGTCTTGGTGTCAGAAAAAATTGCTTATTCCCTGCTGCCGTCTCCCAGCATTGGGCAGAGGTGCCCACTGGAGCAGTGCAGCACAGATGGCAGCAGCTGGGCAGAAAAACCGAGAGAGCAAGTTGTAGGGACACGTTGCTCCTTAGATCTTCTTTCTCCTCCCATTTTTTCCTCTGAGGCTGTGGCCATAAATCCTTTTTTTCCCAAGCCGGCTTCTTCTCTCTGCCGCTTCCTAGATGGGACGCGGAGTGAGGAGGGAAGCAGGCAGGTGGTGGCGATGGGAGAGGAGCAGCGTTTCCCTTCTTCAGCCTTTCTCACACGTCCTTCAGTCATCTGAGAAAACTCAGGAGTAGGATGGGGAGCCTTTCTTCCAACGCAGCCCTCCGGCCATGGAGCCACACACCCTGCCTCTACCCAAGCATCCCCCTAGAAGATGTTTCCCAACCCCTGAAAGTGTCTTTGGTGATCACCACCACCGCTTCCCTCTGCCTGCCTGTCCCCTTGTCGCCCATCCCTGTGAGCGAGCACAGACAACATTTTCCTGAGCGTGGGGGAGATGAGCGGCTCTCCTGCCTGTACCACAGCTCTTCTGCCTGCACAAGGACTCTCCGCTCATGGTGGGCATGAGCATCCCACGCCACTCAGCCTTTGCCTCGGCAGGGCAAGGGCTTGGTCCTTGTCCTCTGTGTGCAGTTGGAGAAATGTTTTCATCCTCAGACAAGAAGGGCTCCACCTTAAATTAAGAAAGGCCAGATTTTTGCTGGTATGAATCAGGGCTTCCATTTGTCAGGATTTTCCTCTGAAAGTTGGGAAAGAAAACACAAAACAAAACAAAAACCTTGCTTCTGTGGGAAAGAAATGGGAAAATGGGAACACTAGGGAAAAAACAAATCTTTTGCAATTTTGTTTCTGCAGACCTCATTGGCCTGCGCAGGGGACAAGATTGACTGTAGGCTAAGCTTTGAAAAATGGAATCCAGTGTGCCTGGCATTCGGGAAATGTGGGGGCATGAGTTGAATCCTGCTGCTGCTGAGGTCCTCCGAGCTGCCCTTCACTGGCTTCTTCAGAGATGCTGGTAGACGTCCAACCTCCCAGGGCTCATCCCTGCTAAGGGTACCCTGGATCCTGGGGAAGAATATATATATTTGTGGGGAAACCACTGGGAAATTGGTAGTGCAGGTTTAGGGGAAAACCAAGGCGAGTTTGGGATGGCTGAAGGGCAAGGCCAGATGGGTGGTGTTCTCCCAAAGTTGGTGGATGAATCCCAAGACAGAGGAGCAGGTTACCTGAGCCCAAGTGGTTTTATTCAGGCTTAGTGAGTGCCTCTGAGTTTGCTCGTAAGGTATTATACTTAGACGAATATTCAAGTTAAGCAGGGCAGTGGGGGAACTTACAGAAGGATTTTTAGGGTGGAAGCCAAAACGGGAGAAATAACTCGAAATAAAATTTAACAAACTGTGGAAAGGCCGCACAATAGGAGCCAGGTGCTTCAATGTGAACAGCAGCTCTCGGTCTGTAACTGGAGGAGAGCTGGCTGCGGCTGCACCGAGGCGCCTCTGCTTTTTCATACCTGCTGGAGAACCACATGCCAGAGCCCAGGAGGGAGCTGCGGCTCTGGGAGAGCTGGGGGAGAGGGGAAACCCCACTCCAGGTGGTGCTCTCTACATCCCCTTTCAGATCAAGGCGGCAAGACAAAAATCTGAGGATTTTTCTTTTGTGGAGTGAATTGGCTTTGCTGTATTTCATTTCCAGGCTCTCACAAAGAGTGGTTTGGATGTGAATGTTTCTTAGTACAGCCAAAAATAACCCAAATGAGAAAGTCAGAGTGAGACACTGGACTGTTTCCTACTAGCATTGTAGACAGAGCCAGTCCATTACGGTGAAGGGTCTCGATACCTTGTCTTGACTTGCATGACCTTAAGTACTCATGCAAAAGTACACAGAAGGTTCAGCTTAAACATAAGGAAAAACTTCCTTACTGTGACGGTAACAGAGCATGGCCCAGGCTGCCCAGAGAGGTTGTGGAGTCTCCTTCTCCGGGGGCATTTAAACCCCACCTGGAGTTGTTCCTGTGTGATCTTCTCTGGGTGACCCTGCTCTAGCAGAGGGTTGGACCGGATGATCTTCAGAGGTTTCTTCCAACCCCGACCATTCCGTGATTCTGTGAAAAGCTTTTACCGTCCTAGCACATCCCTCATGTAAAACCTTCTTCCCTTGGGCTGCAGCTCCGAGAAAGGCAAACCACACTTCCAGAGGCAGAAGCCTTAGGAGCAGTGGCGGCTTTAGTGCTTCTTAGCTGGTGGGCATCTCAGTGTAGTTCCAGGGCCACACTTGGTGCTAGCGTATACCCTTGCACACACAGAGGAGAGAGATAAGGCTTGGAAAGAAGGGTCTTAAAGCTCTACTGGGGGCAGATCCTGCTGTAGCTGAGGTGGGAACTGCCCCCTGCTGTGGGGAAGGGATGACACTGAAATGATGGCAGTGCTGCTGTACACAACGCCAGGCCACCCAGCCGTCTTGCCAAGTCCTTCCTGCACCCTCTCTAGTAGTGTGTGGGACACGACAAGTCCCACTGTGCTCTGAGCCCCCTGGGCCACCACCCATGTGCAGACCCCACCGGTGGGATGCAGTGCTTGTGGCTGGAGGGAAACGGCTGAGTGGAAACACCCCTGCAAGACAACACAACAAGAGCCTTTAGGAGCAAAGCAGGGACTTCTTCACCTTGACCCACCTTATGAAGAACAAGGGGACAGGCAATTGTAGGAGAGCTGCCTGCTGTCATCCTTTACCCAGTCTTGTCCTGATTTAAAGTGTTTTCCAGGAGCTGCTAGAAGTGCAGTGCCTCAGTCTGGAAAAAAATCTGCCTTGGTTTGCTGCAGACAGCAGTGCCTGAGTGCTGCTGTAATTGGTGCTCTTGGAAGGAAAGCAGCAACGGCGCATTAACAGCAATTAACACTCAGCGAGGGTCCCCCTCGGGCAGTTAGTCAATGAGAGTCTGGGGTGACACAGTTAATGTGAAAAGAAAAACTGGAAGGGAGTCTGGAGAGCAAAGTGGATAAGGGTGGAGCTGCTGGGCCTTTCATGTCACTACCCAAAGTAGCAGCAGAAACAAGAAGTGACAAAGGAGTTGAAAAGTGACCAGACCTTCACTGGGATGACCACAGCTGTGATATTCAAGTGTACCTGATTAACAGGACACTTGAGGGGCTTTAATGCAAGCTGAGCTGGCCTCCCATCCTAAAGGAAGGATCCTGAACTGGGTTAAGGCTGCTTGGGAGCCTCCCACTGTTTCAGCAGTGTCTTCAAAAACTGATTCAGATTAACCTCACTGAATGTCTCTCATGGACAAGGCCCCAAGGATGAATGAATCACTCCAAGCCATTCTCCAGCCCATTGCAAGATGCTCAGCTCAGTGTGGTTGGACTGAGAGCATAAAAAGTGTCAAATTGAGAGCAGGTGAGGCAAGTTTGGCATCTTGGGGCAACGGCCTGGACCTTAACCCTATCTCCATGGTAAGACAACATTCAAATTAGCTGTTCAGTTTTCCTTCCCCTTCCCTTACTACAGGAAACCTTTAGCAGATCTTTTTCACGGTGAAAGGGGGCAGGTATATGCAATGTTATCTGAAAATTTTAACTTTTGGGAACAACCTGAAGCTGCAGAGCATCGATTCAACTGGAGATGTCAGGTATCTGCAGACACCTTCACTTGCTGCTTGTGGTCAGTCACTTGAGAGACAGATGGAGAGGTGTGTTATCTGCATGCTGTTGAATTCACTGTTTGTGAGGTGTGGAGTGGAAGAGGCTATCTGCTTCCCTGATGCTCCCATGAGGAAACCATGGTTAGGAGGTACCCCTGCTCAGGGCCTGAGCCCTGGCTGCTTTTTAGTTCCCTCTGGCACCTCTTGCAGTCCTACTGGCCAATACCCAGATATTGGCCTGGTGGTTCCCAAAGGACCAAGTCTCAGGTGATAGACTCAGCTCTCAGGGTTTGTTGGTGTGGTGATGAGGAGATTTGTACTTTAGGGACCTCAAATGTGGCAGTGATGGGTTCACTGGCTGCTGACATTGTTGCTTCTCCTCTAGTAGAGCTGCTGAGGTTGGGAAGGTGCAGTAATTAACAGGGCTTTTTGATGGAGCTTGATGACTTCTTGGTCGATGCTTTAAAGTTTTATGAGAGTGGCTGGATTATTATTTCCTTGTAGGAAAGCCTGCTCTCTTTGGTCTGTCCCATCGATTACTGATTTCAAAACTTGGCAAAGATGGAAGGGATTGTCCTTGGTAGAGCCCATTATATCAGGCGGGCAGGATGTCTACCAGGCTGCTCACTTGTGATGGAACTCAGAGGCTGCATCTGTGTGAACACATCTCTGAGTGTCTCAGCTGTCCCAGAGCCCCAGCTTAGGGCTGAACATCCAAAATTTGCTTTTACCTTCTCAAAGTACATTGCCCCCTTAGTAAGTGTCTGGTGTGTTGTGCCAAAGGTGAGCAATTCTAAGTACTTCCAAGAGGAAGGACTCAGGGTGGTGAGAAGACGTGAGCTGTGTGCCTGGTCAGTGTGACTTCACAGGCTCTGCAATGTGTTCACATTTATGCAGCTTCTGGGTAGTGCTGGGGAGCTACACGCCTTGGCCTCCACCTGCTACCTTCGCTTTCCCTGCAAAAGATATGTTGCTGCTTAGTCTTTCTGCTTCTTTCTGGTTTCTTGCTGGCTATGAGGGCTGCTCCTTTCCTTACATGTGATGTCACTTGTCTGTCCTTGAGTCTTTCTCATAAGAAGTTGTGTGTGCTGGTCTCTTCGTTTTTACCTGCAGCTCTTTCAGGCTGTTGGCAGAGACCTGTGTTGTACCTCCCAAACTTTATCACAAATGAGGCTATGAGTTGGGCATTCTAAATGTCTTTGGGGCTTCTGTTCTCACAAAGATGTCAGAGAAAGAGATTATAACTTCTGCAGCATGGGATGGTAAAGGGAAGGAAAGGGTAGCTGCAGGCTGTAACGTCAGATGATGAGAAGTCCATGAGGAGAAGGTGGTGATGAGTGCTTCAGCATGGAGCCACGCTCTCCAAGGAGCCAGGACACATGTGGCAAGACCAGGGTCTGACTCAGCCCCTCTGCATGGCATCAGGCCAGTGGGGCTGCAGGAGTGACTTCTTTCCATTGGGAGGTGGCACCCAGGCGCAGCCATGCAAAGGGATTGTGCAAGGTCTTGGTCACTGCATACTGCAGTGGCTCCTGGTGAGACCAGAGCTCTGCTGTGTTTCCCCAAGGAGCAGGGGTGTGTGAGGGTCCAGGTCTAAGGGCTGGTCCCAGCCCCTGGTTTCAGCACTGGCTAAAACATCTTGCTCTGCATGTCAGAGTACTGCTGATATGCCCAAATCTTCCTCCACACCTTTCAAAGTGTTAAAAGCAGGAAATAAAATCTACAGTAATGCACTCCTTTCCTTCCCAAGGTAGAAGGCCTGAGGGTTAATTTCCAATAAGCTGCTGCTGAGGGATGAATCTTCTCACTCCCACAAGCCTTCTTGCCAGTGTGAAGCTGCCAGGTGGTGTGTGCCGTGAGGTACCTGCTGTGTGCCCCCGGTGGCGGCCGCATCTGGGGATGCATCTGTAGGGAGAACACGATCCGCGTGTGAGCGAGGAGAGGATCCCTGCCCAGCCGCTGTAGGCAGCCTGGGTGCTTTCGGGGAAAACAGCTGTCCCAGATGTGAGCTATTGTTCTAGTGAACACCACTGTCCCGAGGGCTCACTTACGGGGTGGGGGGGGCTGATTGTATCGGGATGGCAATTGTGAAGGAGCAGCGTGTGTCTGAGGACTGGGGGGTCGCTCTTTGTCCTCATGTTCAGCTCTCCCCAGGGGTCCTCCTTGTCCGAGCGTACCCTTGCCCACGGGTGGAGGACCCCAGCCGAGACCCTGGCCAGACTGGCAAGACCTCAGGAACTGGAGCAGCAGGGTGGCAAGGAGCTTGGCAGCCATGTGGTAGGACTCCATCAGCTCTGTGTTGACAGCGTCTCTGGGATGATTCATACCGCGTTTGGGTTGGCAGTCTGAGCCGCGGCCATAGGAGTCGTTAAGTGAACATATTGCTGCTCGTTTTCCTTGGCCCGGTCGCCACCATTATTTAGGAAATCAAATTGCCCCTTTGCGGAGGGTGAATGGGGCAAGAGGGAACAAGTCCAACGGAGCCCAAGCCCACTGAGATGGCGTGAGGCAGAGGACTTTGCTGGGAGGCTTTTGGGGGAAGGGGGAGCAGTGAAGATGCTGAGACTTTGCTACTGCCGCCTGCCAAGGGCTGTGTTGGGGACCAGAGGCAGCCTGAGATTTTATATTTTTTATTTTTTTTGTTTGTGGTTAACGTACAATCATTACATTGCAAAACTTCCCCAACAAATTATCTCGTGTCCTTTTTATATCCACGAGGAAGGCATTTTTAGAATGCTGGCTTGCACACACCATGCTCTGGCTGGGACACCCAATTGCCTGGACCTAAAAATAAGTTGGAGGCTTGGGACTTGATTTTCCCCTTTTTAAAAAAAAAAAATACAAAAATCAGAAAGGAGATGTTTGGCTTGAACAGATTAATTTTCTTCTTTCTTTCCTTTGTCTTGATCCCTTTCCTGGCCAGTATCAAGACTGCAAGTTTTTGGCTTTTAGTGGGAAATTTAGGGTGAATGTAGCAAAGTTTTGGATCTTTTAGTGAGACTGGACACTACCATCGTGGTGAAGAATGCCTGAGGTGGGGTTTACTGACCACAGGGCTGTGTGGTTCCGCTTGCAGAGGAACTGGGACCTGTTACCTTAACACCCCTGAGAGCATCATTCCAGCTCAGCAAATTCATCCAATGTTGCCAGCCCTGTTAAAAGGTCCTTCTCTTGTCCATGCCTAGGAGCTTTCAATCTGAACAGATGAGGCAGGCCAGAGGCTGGGAAGACCCTGCTTTTCCGCCACCCTTTCATCACCCTGCCTTGCTGATGGGTGTGGGCTTATCTAAGCATCATCAGATGGTGCTGATGATGATGTGCACCAGGCCCAGCTCTTTGGCTGGAGACAGGCTTTAGGCAGTATGGTCTGTCCATTCTGGCACATGTGCTGTAGGGTCATCTTCACCGTGCTCATACAGTCCACAGCTTGCCCTTTTCTCCACCAGCTCTGAGATTTGCCCTGCAGGGGAGGATGCTGTGGGAGATGGGTGGAAAAGGAGGAGGCACCTGGTGAAAAGCTGGACATTCGCTTTCTGTTGAACAGAAGTGGGATGTGGGTGCCTAACTTCTCTATGTTCTTTGAAAACCCCACACAGCAAAGATCATGTCTTCTACGGTGTTTGCAAACACATGCCTGTGCTGTGGGCAAGGGGAATCTCAGCTGCTCACAGAATCATTAAGATTGGAGGAGGCCTCTAAGATCATGAAGTCCAACCGTCAACCTAACACCACCATACCCACTAAACCATGTCCTGAAGTGCCACATCTTCTCACGTCTTGACCTCCTCCAGGGTTGGTGACTCCCTGGCCAGCCTGTTCCAATGCTTGATCACTCTTTCAGTAAAGAAACCTTTCCTAGTATCCAATCTAAGCCTCCCCTGGTGCAACTTGAGGCCATTTCCTCTTGTCCCATCACTAGTTACATGGAAGAGACCAATACCCACCTCACTACAACCTCCTTCCAGGTAGTTGTAGAGAATTATAAGGTCTCCCCTCAGTCTCCTCTTCCCCAAACTAAACAATCCCAGCTCCCTCAGCTGCTCCTCATAATTCTTGTTCTCCAGACCCTTCACCAGCTTTGTTGCTCTTTTGTGTACACGCTTCAGCACCTCAATGTCCTTCATGTGGGGAAACTGAGGCACAGAAGTCTTAGACACCTTACCCCCTAGTCATGTAGCAAGAACATGCTGCTGTTGGCACTGGGGCTCTGGCCTCCTGCCTTCTAGACCTTGGATGGGAAAAAAAGGCATTTAATGAAAGGAGATGAAGCTGCTCAGTCCAGCTAAACGCAAGACAGAAAATGATGCTTTAATGTGCACAATTCTCCTCTGCTGAGAGGGCCTTGCTGAGCTTCCTGGCCCTGAGGCTCAGCTTAGACACGTGAAGCCCACATGGTGCTGGGGGAGACCAGGAGCATTGCATGCACCTGTGTTGTCCTTTCTGCCTTCCCTCAGCAGATTGTGAGATGTGCTATAGAAACTGGCGTTGAAATTCAGGCTCCTGGGGACACTGAATTGTCTGCAGAGACATTGAGACCCTGAGACCTCCCTAAACCTGGAAGTTGCTTCGTATTTTTGCTGCAGGCAAAAAGTAAGAGAAAGCTGATTTACACCAGCTCTGCTCTTGTGGGTTAGATAGGACAGGGCTTATCTGTGCAACCTTGGACAGACAAGAAGTGCTTGGTCCTGGCCTGGTAGGAGTATTTTTTTAAATTTTTCTTTGCAACAAACAATCCAGGCAGGAAGTAAACCATACCGGGCTTTGTTTAGCTTGGAGCCTGCTCTAGAATAACTCGCCACTGTTGAGTTCTGCCTTGCAAAACCGCATGGAGCTGTAGACGTATTTCTCGGTTCCCCCCGGCGCTTCTCGCTCACCCTCGCTCCCACACGTTCCGTGCAGCGCCAGCGTCGTGCCGGCCAGCAACAAAACCGTGAATGGCCGGCGAGCGCTTACCCCGTGGCAGATAGCCAGCCTCTCCAACGTGTGTCGGAGCCAGGATGCTGCCTGCGCTGGGCTTTGGAGCCTGGCCACCCAGGGTTGGGCTGGGCTGGGCTCCTCTCCTTCCCCAAGCTGCTGCTTCACTGCCTTTCTCCCTGGCAGGGCTCCTTTCCTTCCCATAAATGGTTCAGAATTGGATCTTTAACTCTGTTTCTTTTGAGTTCTTCTGATTAACTCCCCCAGCCACTGCTGTCTCTCTGTTTTCAGGGATGATGTCTTGTGATGACAGCTCCCCTCTCCTTACAGCCCCCCCCAGAAGTGCAGTAGCTCCCTGACTTGCCAGGTATGCTATTAGGTCTGTGCTCTTGCAGATGGCCAGGCATGTGCTCTGTGGGAATGACGATGGGTTTTCGGAGGCTGCTGTGATGGTCTGAGACTCCTTCCTGCCTGCCAAGAGTGAGGGGTCAGTGCTGAGTGCAGGTGGAAAGCCCAAGCCAGCAGGATCTTACCACCCAGGCACACACAAGCCTTGGGATTAGCACCCAGAGCCTGCGCTTGGCCAGCAGCATTGCTCCTTCCTTGCAAGCTCTTGGGGTTCAGGGGGTGGGGGTGTCACTGCAAGCAAGTGGGACACTGTGTTATGGATCTGCTTGGAGATAGCCCCATTGCCTCTGGGAGATACGTTCCTGGGGTGGAAGCAGGCAGTGACCTACAACATTTGTCTCCTTCGCTCCTTCCACTGATGAGAAAGAAAAGCAACGGGCTGTGGCTCTGAGCTCTCCAATTCCTGCTTCATTGTGTTTTTGAAGGGGAAGGTAAGAGGAAACAGGAAGACAGATGTCTCTTTGAAATTTAGGAGTTTTCAGGTCTGTGGGGTTTTGCCTGGTTTATTCTACAGAGGTGACAGACACCCAGCCCTGCTGCCCTGCACATGGGTGGCTTGGGTGCTCCTCTTTGCAGTGGCTTAACCCACAGCCTGGTTTCAGCCATAAAAAACTTGGGCATCTGTGTTCCTGCAAGCTCATGGAGACAGGCAGCCAGGAGAGGGGAGCTGCCTCTGTGGTGGGCTCAAGGTGGGGAGTACCTGCAGCCTGTGCTGAGCCTTTGTAGATATTGGAGAGCTGGTAGGGGTGAAAACCCTAAATACTTGCCTTAGCCTGGGGGAGAGGGTTTCAGTCAGTGCTCACAGATACCATGAAATAAATATGGGGGTTTGGTCTCTTCATTTCTCCCAGGACTACTTCTCAGTAATTAGTAGATTCTTTTGGTGTTTACTCCTGTCAATGTTTTTGGTACATGTTAACCCTGCAAAACCCAACATTTCTGCCTGGGAATTTCACTGTAGAATCATCAGCTTGAGTTTAAACCCGGGAGTCTGAGGCACATGTGGCTTTTCAGCTCCCGGGGAGATCTCACTGGGCGCAATGGGGAGTGCATGGTCCACAGAGGATGACGGATGGTCCATGTGTCCCCTGCTCTCACCATGAGAGCAGCTGGAGGCTGAGCTGCTCTGAAAGCCTGGCTCTGTATCACTGCCTGGTCTAATGAGAGACATCCCCATACCTTGATGGGTCGCTTGTTTTCAGATGATCTCACCCATGAGGAAAGGGTAAGCCTCTCTGAGGAGGAGGTGGCCATGATTCACTCTGATAGAAATAGAAAGGCCAAACAAGCAAATGGAAACTACCTATTGACCAGGTCCCTGCAATTTAGAAAGGTTTTTACTACCTATTCCAGTATGTGTTTGAAAATCATATGCATTTACTCTTGCATACTATGATCAGATGGTTTTTAAGCCATTAAGACCCATTGGGTCAATAGCCACCATTTTCAAAAATCTATTAAATACCCATTTCCGTGGAAATAGAGCTTCTACAATTGATCATGGCTACTGACTCCCATTAAAATAAACCCCAAATGCTATCAACTCCCCCAAGATGTAGAGCACTAAAACACAGATTGCCAACACAAATTTATCCCAGGGGAAAGTTGATGGCCCATTATGCTTAAGCAACACAAGAATTGTCACATAAACCAGGAAGTTTATGGGACTTGCATGGATTTGTCCTCCCTGAGGGGGTGAAAACAGAGGTTCATGGAGTAAGCCGGTAACACTAACACGAGCTCAAAGCCAGCCTCCTGTGGGAGCTTTCTGGGAAGCATTTGACATATTCTGTATTAACTTTCAAGGGGGTACAGACTTTGGTTGTTTGGCAGAACCAAATGATGCTTTAGGGCTGAAGCAGTGCAAGAAATGCTGGATTTGTGTATCTGTTCTTGGTGGCACTGGGTTTTCCATGTTGAATTTTACAGTGATGTTACACCTCTGAGGTTGTGTGAGGAAAGCTGTCGGGAAGACGACCTTGCAAAGACAAGGTCTTTGTGTCTCTGTCCTGGGAAGAAAGCCCTTTGGGGCTGCTGGTGTTGTGGTGGACCCTAAAGCAGGCTGAGGGTTGTGAATGTGGTGGGACTGCAGGTGATGCCTGCCCATTGCCTCTGGGTGATAAGTAGCTCAAGAGAGGGAAGGCTGGTGAGCAGGGGCTTGACAATGTTGGGGAGAAGGGGTGGGAAGAGTGTGTCTTCCCAACGCAGCATCGTTGGTGGCTCTTTCCATGTGTGGAAGGTGAGAGCTGTGTCACTTTTAAAACATACTGTGGAGCAAAGAGACCCTGCATGTCCTTGCTGAGCGTGGTGATAGAGGGTTGCAGCTCTGAAAGGCCCATCTCAGGAGGTGGTCCAAAGAGTTGGGGCCCATTGGTATGGCTGTTGTCTCCTCCGAGGACAGACTCCAGTTCTCAGGGGAGACACCAAGGATGGGGCAAGAGCAGCATGGGAAAAGGGGGTCCCAGCCCTAACTCCCCTGTCTTGGGTGGGCAGAGAAGCAGAAGAGGGAGTTTTGTGATCCAGCTGTCCTTTCCGATTAAGGCTTTGCTGCTTACTGTCTCTGCCAGACAGCAACAACTCTCAGGGTGCGGGCTGACTGTCAGTGTCAGCCGAAAGCTGCCGTGCCCCCTTGGAGGAGAGGTCAGGTAGCACCCACCGAGCCAGAGGCCACACTTTCCTTTGTCTCCCTTTATGCCTCCTTCAATCAGCTTCACCACAGCCCTGGGTTTCTCCACTGTGCGCGCCTGATCCTGACCTAGCACTTCTCTTCCCATTGCCCTGTCACCTCTTCAAGCCCTTTCTTGCTGAGGGGTGATGTCTGTGCTATGGAGACATGTCCAGATGCCTCCTCCATCAGACCACTGTGAAAAGATGCCCCTTCTCATCCAGCAAAGCGATGATGTTGGATGATGTTTGGGCTGAGAATGGAGGAGGTGATGTGGTAAATTGGTCTTCTCCATCTTAATTTGAGGCAGGCAAAGGGGTACATGTGGGTTCCTGTCCTTGGGGGGAGAGTATAGACGTCTATCCCTAAGCAAACATGGGACTTTCTCCTGGGTTCATAATGTAGTGGCTTTTGTGTCAGGCACCGAGACCCTTTGGAATTGCTGATGGTTGTTCCTGGTGCTTTCTGCAGTGCAGAATTGACTCCTTTGGGAGCTCAGGAGAGATTATACATCTGTCAAGTAGCCATAAGAACTGGATGTTTTAGGAAATTGAAATGCAAATAGGACAAAATGCTGGTGCCTGGTCCAAGGGAGTGGTTCTCAAAAACCTCACCTCCTCCTAAGGTGTCCTAGAGCTAGTGGTCACTTAATCATTTAGGTTGGAGAAGGCTTTTGAGATCATCGAGTCCAACCATAAACGTGGCACTGCCATGTCCACCACTAAACCATGTCCCTGAGTACTTTTGAATACCTCAGGGATGGTGACTCCACTACTTCCCTGGGCAACCTTTTCCAGTGCTTGACAAGCCTTGTCATGAAGAAATTGTTCCTCATATCCAATACAAACCTCTGCTGGTGCAGCTTGAGGCAGTTTCCTCTCATCCTATTGCTTGTTATTTGGCAGAAGAGACTGACCCCCACCTTTCTACAACCTCCTCAGAGCAAAAAGGTCTCCCCTGAGTCTCCTTTCCTCCAGGCTGAACAATCCCAGTTTCCTTAGCTGCTCCTTATATGGCTTGTGCTCCAGACCCCTCACCAGCTTCGCTGCCCTTCTCTGGACACACTCCAGTGCCTCAAATGTCCTTCTTGTAATGAGGGGCCCAAAACTGAACACAGTATTCAAGGTGCAGCCTAACCAGTGCTGAATCCGGAAGGATGATCACTGCCTTGGTCCTGCTGGCCACAGAAGTTCTGATACAAGCCAGGGTGCTGCTGGCCTTGGCCACCTTTGCACACTGCTGGCTTACATTCAGCTGGCTGTTGACCACCACCCCCAGGTCCTTTTCTGCCAGGCAGCTTTCCAGCCACTCTTCCACAGGCCTGTAGCATTGCACGGGGTTGTTGTGGCCCAAGTGTAGGACTCTGCAATTAGCCTTGTTAAATCTCGTAAAATTGGCCAGGGCCCTAGAGTCCAGGTCTGTAGCCCTTGAAACACAGCCTCTGGAACAGAGGTCTGTAGAGGAGAGTGGTGGGGGTGCAGTTGTTTCCAGAGCAGGTATGAATTTTGGAGTTGGCGGTTTGGTAGGGAGGTGGGCTAGGGGGTCTCTGATCAGGCTGGTGGGGAGGAATTGATGTGGGTTTCCTAAAGTCAGGTGCCCTGGTGTGGTGCCAGAGGCAAAGACAAGTCCTTAACGCCCAACTGTTGCTTCCCAAGAGGAAGGACAGCACATGCAGCATGCCCTTGCCGGTGTTCACACTGGCAGGGTCTGGGATCTGTTCATGAAGGCAGCTGGTTAAAAATTTGGCATCGCTGGAAGCGTATTCAGAGTTTGCCCAGAGGGCATGGCATGTCCCTCACTGACCTGCAGGTGATCACATCTACAGCAGTCCCTGTGTTTAAGCATTTCCATTATTTTTTTTCAAAGACGGGGTAGGAGGGTGAAAGTAATAACACGGAGACCTTCATACCCGAAAGTCTGCTAAAATTTGCAGGTGGATTTAAGGTCTGTCAGAGAGAGGACAACCAGATCAGCCTGTCTCGTTATGATCTTTGTTCACCCCTGTAGATGTCACTGCACGTATCGTATTAGTTGTTCACCAGTCACGCACCCTGTGGTCAGTTCTGGATTTGTAGTGGTGTTTCCCTGGGCTCCTGCTGCAAATCTACTATACCCAACGAGTTTTGTTTTTCTATGAACATTTCTATTCCGGCACTCTTCTCTGCTGCTTCTTTGCCCCTTGTTCTCTATCCCTACATCCTGCCCTTTTGAGAGCTGGGACTCTTTACCACCTCCCCAGCATTTCATCTTCCCTCCCACCCTGCCCAAATTGCATTTCATCCAACTGCCGCCACCTTTTTTTCCCTTTCTCTTGAGCTCTGCTCCAGTACCACACCTTTAATCTTGTTGTACCCCACTGGAAGGGAACTTGAATTCTACCTCACAGTCCTGAAGAAGGGTGAAGACTATACAGTCATTTTGTCCAGGGATGCATTTCAATTGTGCTGAGCTTAAGATCCACCTTCTCTGCTCAGCAGATCAGCTCCTTCCTTCTGTTGCTCCGCTTATTCCTAAAAAGGCCTTTTTTTTAAATTTTCCGTTGGAGTCACCTTGATTTCAAGGAATTCCCATTTTGCCCCATTCTCTCCAGCATCTCAGATGCAGCAGTGTCTGCTGGGCAGTCCTGGTTTTCCGTTCTTAGTTCAAGACCTGCATTCATCCCTTCATTTAAGTTAATCTGAATCAGCTCATTAGTTCAGGCCAAGTTTTCTTTCTCTCATCAGCCCTTCCATAATTTCTACACTGCTTACCAAAACCAGGTCTAAAATTGCCTTTGGCTGGTGCAGTGATGATTTAGTGAATAGCTTTTTAGCAAACACTTCCAGGAATAGCTAAGGCTATGCCATTGTTAGCAGCACTCATTCTTCAGCCTATGTCAGAAAAATGCCCTGCAGGGCTTTCTGGTCTAACACTAATGGTACTGTCCTTCTTGCCCAAATCTGACCTCAAGAAGTTGCGTACTACCATCTGATGGAGCTAGGAGCTTGCCCACTGTGTGCTAGTGAACTGCAGCCTTCTTGGTCGCTTTCCTCAGTAAATCTACATGGAAGGGTCACAGTCTTGAACCACAACTTGTCTTTTTGATGCCGTCTGCAGCTTTGCCAGTGCATCTCTCCGACCATGTAGCAGCTACTGCTGCTTCACTCCCAAAGCCAAACCAGCTTCCCGCATGGAGACTGAGGGTTACCCCTGACTCCAACAAGGATTGCTCATGCGTAAGGGAAACCCCTGATCCTGAAGGCCCTCATGTAGGAGTGCTTTGCCCTGTTACTCTCTTTGACATCTTGATACTCAGTCACTCATGCAAGTTTAAAACTGTCCCTTAAATGGTGCTGCCAGTGATGGCTGCTTCCTAGGCTGTTCTGTTCTCGCTGTCAGTGCTTCAGAGGTGGGTTTTCAGGCATGCCCAAGAGATGTGCGATGCCCTCATCCCTTGTGTACCCAAATTCACTTTGGCTGGAGTCCAGCACACAGTGAAGATCGTGAAAGACTCCTGAGGACAACAGAGGGTATTATTCCAGCAGTGTTGTGCCTCCTGTGATCCCAGGGCAACATCTGGCTGTTCCTCAGCCTTCCCTTCACCTCTTGTATGTGCTTTGTATCTGTCTGTGTTGCCACAGCCTGTCCCAATGAGAGTCATTTGGATGCTGCTGCCTTGTCAAGTTGCCATGATTCTAGCAATGTCTGTGGTATATCAGCATAGTGCTGGACTGAAATCAGAGCTCCTAGACCATGGTCACAGGATGCAAGTTGTCTTAAGTACAGGAGTGCTTAAGCTTTTGCCCCAAAATACAGTATTCTCCAGCTGCATTAACACCAGAAATTTCAGGACAGGTAAACTCAGAGTGTGAGACAGCTTCAGTCACAAGAACCACCATCAGTCTAGTCTGGAGGCAGACCAGGTAACCCACAGCTTGTGTGCTGTGCCAAGATGGTAACCTGTCCTGATTATGTCGTAGTGGGCTTTGTCTGCCTGCAGCAGGGCAGAAGGGAGGCAAGGCTGAGCATCACTTGGGAATTCATGTGCTGGGAATGGGGATTCACAAATTCTAGCAAGGAGGATTCATGTATACAAGCAGAGACCTTCCAAAGAGTCACCATGGACAGGAGTCCTTTGGCAGGGGTGAATCAGATGATGTTCACTTTGGAACATCTCTTCACTGATGATATGGAGAGTTTAGAGAGTCTGCTTTCTGAAAATATTCGTTCACTTCATTCAGCACCTATCTTCAGGGGTTGAGTTGTGGATCTCAGGCTTGTGGCTGTTGTCTCAGAAGCAAGGTGGTTGTGTGTTGAGTTAACCCTTTGCAGCCTTGAGGGACTGTGTAGTCAGCACACCAGAAATGTTAGGGGCAGGCTGCTGCTCATTCCTGGGAAGCCTGAGGGATTCCTTGCTTGTCAAGCAGAGGTTTGGGGAAAAAGGCAGCCTCCCTGCTTGGGGGGAGTAGGAAGAGGAATTTCCTTGCGGTGGGTGAAGGACATGAAAGCAGAGCCAGGAATCCCCGGTGACTTCATTAGGCTCTATGGTTAGCTGGAGTTGGCTGGCTCTCAAGTATTTTCCTGCTGTCTACAGAGGGCACTTGGACAACTTCCACCCAACCCCACTCCCACATCCCCTCTGAAATGTCTACAGGGAAAAGACTCCTATTTTTGAATTGCAGTGGAATTCCTGTGGCATTACACATCACATCCTTTGCAGTGCCCAGAGAATTCAGTCTGATTTATGGTACTGCATGGGGTACATGCTGGCCTTGCTTTGCATTAGGAAGTGCCATCTTTTGCCTTTCAGTGGTAATGGCCACTTTCGTGGCCCCTAAACTTCCTGTTATGATACGGCTGCCACTAGAAAGTGCTACTCTTGCTCCTCTTCTCCTACCTTAAACCACATCAGCCTTGTGTTACAGCTTGATTATCCATTCTACTGCCCCATAGATAAGCAAATCCTCTCCTCTCTCCCACCTGTGCACCAGCAGTGGTCCTGTTTTTGATGCTAGAAATTGCTTCCTGGAAAAGTAGCAGCAGTTGTGTTTCATCAGGGTATGTCAAGTCTTCTCCTTTGACCAAGCCAGCCCAGAGCTTGACTTACAACCATGAGTACAAAGATGCTGTCTGCCCCACAGACTAAGACAAAATTGTCCACGGAAAGGTATGAGAAAGGGAAGTGAGGGTTCTCCAAGGAAGTCTGAGATCATGGGTGGAGTGGGATTTTTATTTTTTTATTTTTTCCAGCTGATCAGAAAGGAAGTTTTGGGTGTGTAAACCTCAGTGGGGTAAGGCCTAGTACAGTAATAGTTCTCCATGCAAAACTGTAGTGATTTGTTGGCTTTCCCAATTGATGTGATGGGGTGACACAGAGAAGATGGAGTAGGACTCTGAAAAAAGATGCATGATGATAGATCAGGAAGCAGTGGACACAAGTTGGAACATGAGAAATTTGGGTCAGATATTAGGAATTTTATTCTTACTGTGGGGGTGGTAAAATACTGGAATAGGTTGCAAAGAGAAATTGTGAAATCTTTGTCTTTAGAGTTGTTCAGGTCTCAGCTGGGCATGGCCTTAAGCAACCTGTTAAGAACAAGAGAGTCAGACTAGATGACCAGTGGAGTTACGAGTCTCTGATTCCACTAGTCTACGGTGACACAGTCACTGAGGCACTTCATCTTCCTTTTTAGATACCAAGAAATGTAACACAATGACAGCACATTATGTCCTGTACAGAGCTATGTGCTCCTGACTCAGCACCAGGACCACACAGGCATCAGTGGGGCTCCACTGTGCTTCCTCTTCCTCATCTTGCTTTCTGCCAACCGTGAGTCCCACAAGCAGGACGGTGTGAAGAGTGATACCTCAGCCTGCCTTAGGGTTAGATCCTCAGCCAGTGTCGGTCAGCAGTATCACAGGTCAGCACCATCATGAGAGAGGCCCTCACATCTCAAATACTGTGTTCAGTTTTAATAGTGGGCCCCTCACTATAAAAAGGACATTGAGGCGCTGAAGTGTGTACACAAAAGAGCAACAAAGCTGGTGAAGGGTCTGGAGAACAAGAATTATGAGGAGCAGCTGAGGGAGCTGGGATTGTTTAGTTTGGAGAAGAGGAGACTAAGTGGAGACCTTATAATTCTCTACAGCTCCCTGGAAGGAGGTTGTAGAGAGGTGGGTGTTGGTCTCTTCCATGTAACTAGTGATGGGACAAGAGGAAATGGCCTCAGGTTGCACCAGGGGAGGCTTAGATTGGATACTAGGAAAAGTTTCTTTACTGAAAGAGCGATCAAACACTGGAACAGGCTGCCCAGGGAGTCACCATCCCTGGAGGTGTTCAAAAAATGTGTAGATGTAGCACTTCAGGACATGGTGGTGTTGGGTTGACGGTTGGACTTAATGATCTTAAAGGTCTTTTCCAACCTTAATGACTCTGTGATTCTACGATCTGAACTCGTTGCCTCAAATACCATGATTTCAGATGGTGTTCATGCCCATGCTCATTTCTAATAATAGTCCATAGCCCTCCCATCCCTGATCTTTTTCTACTGTTTTCTGTACTCTTCTTGCAAACTCCGCTCTCCCAGGGCTGCAAATACTTCCCAGGCCAAGGGCTTTTTTTGGAGTTGGGTTTCTTTTGTAGCAGGAGAGGGTCATGGAGGTAGCCCTGTAAGAAACTTCTAGAAGCTCCTCTGGCTCCAATTTCTCCCCGGTCTGACCCAGGTCTTACCACACGGCCCCTCTGTGAGTGGTGGCTTTAAGAGGGGCACAGCCAGGGCCCATCCTCTCCTGACTCAGTCCCAGCCCCAACTTGAGCTGAAGCCAGGCTGTAGCTCCAGCTCCAGAGCCAGGAACTCTTCAGGAAGCAGCAGAAGAAATCTGGAACGGGATGTGAGAAGAACAACTGTGCAGACATCAAGGTCAGTGAAGGAAAAGAAAGGAGGGCGGACAAGGGGGTGCACCAGAGCAGAGGTTCCTCTGCAGCCCGTGGTGAGGGGACAGGGTGATGGCCTGCAGCCCATGGAGGTTCAGTGATGGAGCAGAGACCCACATGAGAAGGTGGCTCCACGGGCAATGTGTGCTGGAGCAGTCAGTGGGAAGGACTGCACCACAAGGAAAGGAGTCCCACACTGCAGCAGTTCATGAGGAAAGAAACCTGCAGCCGTATACAGACCCACAGAGAAGTTTATAGAAGTCTTGTCTCCTGTGACAGTGGTGCCATGGAGAAGCAGAGGAAGAGTGCGAGGAGGCCTCCCTGCCTCCTTTTTTGCTGTTAGCTGTGTCTTTGCGTGTCCTTCTGGCCTTCCTTGTGTTTGTGCCTTGGCTTGCAGTGCCCACCCTACTGTAAATACCTTCTAGTTTTGAAAACTCTGATCTTGTAGGCATTGGAAAGCTATCTGGGGAGCAGAGGGCTGTCATTTAGGCTGTTTGTGGAGACCAAAGGCTCCTCTGCCTTCCTCCTGGGAAAATCACAAAAGCACTGAAGACAAGGGAGAGCATGACCTTGGCAGTAATCAACAGACGAAGACGCCAGTTGCATGCTCCTTGTCTGAGCTAAGGATGACAGTGGGAAATGTGGATTGAGGGGAATTGGAGTTGCCCATTCTAGAGTTGTTTTGGTCTTGTTTGTGTCTTTGGGAATGGCAGCAGAAGAATATTTGTGCTTTCTGTGCCATAGTGGGTGAAATCGGGGTCCTTGCCTCCTCTTCTCCATCCATCTGAGCATCTCTCAGTGCTGGAACGCATTCCCCTACCCCTGACACAGCCCTGAACCATCCAAATCTCTCAATGGAGGAAATGACAGCTATTTATAATTAAGGATTGACAAAAATGTTGCTAGTGTCAAGGGAACGACAGGCGACAGCCAGAAAAACATCATGTCTCCAGAAGAGGGGCGGCGGGAATATCCCTCTGAATAGGGCTGACATCAGCTCTCGGAATTTGGGCAGCCTGGAAGGGTTTGGGGCTATTTTTCCAAGATATCATAGGTCAGGAATCAACATTATTTTTAAGTCTGTGTCCCCCGAGCAGCTCTGGTGCATGAAGGAGACTTTCTTTCCCCCTTCCCCCTCCTTTATGCTCCATTTCTATGAATTTTTTGCTTTTCTGCCTTCCGAGTCATGCCACAAATATGTCCTTCAGGTTTGTTTATTCTTCTCCCTATCTTTTTCTCCCGGCCTGCTCCCGTCTTGCTTGGGTTGAAGGGATGGCGTCAGCGTGGCGCGTGTCTGGGATGCTCAGGCGCGACATCACAGAGAAGAGATCATGTTCTCCTAATTTGCCGTTTCCGGTTGGGAGAGTTTTTCTCTCCACAAGCTGATGAGGCTGGGTAAAGTGTTCTGGGAATGCTGCTTTGTGGTGGGAGATCTTGGGGCCTGGTGAAGACAAGCTGGTCATCTCATCTCACCATTAAATGCTGCCATGTAGTCTAGCCAAAACTTTCTGAAGTGACTGAAGTTTCAGAGCTGCTTTGTCGCTGGGAAGGTGGGTGAGATGTCCCCAGCCCAGGATGGCCTACTGGGGCTGACTGGTAGGGGAGAGGCAGTCAGCAGGTCCTGATTATCTGGCACCTACCAAGTCAGCAATGGCTTCTGAAAGTCTCTCCTATTTCAGATCCAGGGAAGTGGACGCCCTTGGGTGCATTTAGTGGCCAGCCCAGCCCTAAACCACAACACAAGCTCTGCTCCACATGCCATCCTGCTCTAGTCTACTTCTGGAATCCTATTTCTCTATTTTTTCACTTTTTCCTCCTTCTCTTTCATTTGCTGTAGTGACTTCTCTCTTTTAGACAAATCTGTTGGTATAACAACCTGACGAGAGAACTTGCAATCTCAGTGTATTTGCACATCTCTTCTGTTCCCTTCTCACACCACATCTCAAATGAGAAGATGCCTTTTTGCCCTTAGACCATGCTCAGCTTTTTGTCCTTCCTTTCATAATTCATTGCATTGAGGAGTGCACTAATGGACACTGCTTTTACAGAAGCTGCTCATGCAAATATAGCTGGTGTGCCTTTATGGCTAGTCCAGTGTAAAGAAACGATCGCGTTCCCTTCAAAATCTCTCTGCGCAGCTCGAAGATGCCAATTGCTCCTGGAAGCATGGGAATAAGTGAAATGCTTTCCACCACCTTAATGTTGCTGTTGGCCTTATGCTGCAGGTTTAGTCATTCTTATGACATATTTCCACAATGGTGCATTTCCATCATCATTCCACAGTGATGTATTTGAAGCCTTTCCATGAGTATTTTCCCTGCTCAGAATCTCTTAAATTAATGGCTTCATAAACCGTGGCTCAGGGTCTTCAGATGTTGAAGACTTAAAGACAAGTCTTAGACACCTAAAGACAATGTCTTCTAGGGCTACCTGTCCTAATGCTGTCTCAGTCCATGAGGTTAATGGCACCGATGGTGGAAATGGTAATATTTTATTTGAAAGAGTATCTGGCATTCTCAGCACAGCCCAAGGCCCTACAATCCCACTGCTATTATTATTGGAATTATTATTGTTATTACTGAGTTAGATCCTGATTGTTTTACAGAGCTGAGGACATGAACTCCCTAAAGATCAGTGCTGGGACTGTTGGTGTACCAGTAAATGCAATGTAGACCTCTGACCTGTGCAGAAACAACCACGCAGAGGGGAGAGCGAAACCTAAATTTCCTGACTGCTGTTTTTTTTCTCTCCAAGTGCTGAGAGATGTGCCACGTTGTAAGAATAATTTCGTGGGCAGCCAGACATCCCCACGAGTGTTACCGCTCTGCTGCGATGCCTCTTGCCTACCCACCTCTTCCAGCCCATGACCTTTCTGTGCCCTTTAGAAATGAATGTCTTGGGTATCCCCATTCCTGTATTTTTTTCTTTTCCTGCAACTCTTTATTCCCAGCTCTGGAGATGGGAGGAGAGACAGCCAGCCATGTTGTCAGAAGGCTTTCCCCACTAAACATGCCCTTGGATGGATCTTCTCCAAGGTCTGTTTTGAGCAGAGCTGGAAGAGATTTCTTGGAGCAAACTCTGAGATACCTCTTGATTGTGCTCTTCCTTATACGGTCGGGATGAGGTGTTATGTGCCTGTGCTCTGCAGGGACCCCTTGTTCTTACCATGTGCTGCTACCTCTGCATACCAGTTGTCCTAGGGAAAAGGATAGAGTGGAGGGGCTGTGGTCATGAGCTTCTCCAGACAGACTGGAGAAGCTGGGCAGGAGACTTCTTGTCCCCAGATGGCAGATGCTCTCTGCTCCAAAGAATAAGATTTGATGTCCATTGCTAACCTGACCTGTATCATGGACAACTGCTCAAAACCTAGTTGCAACCAGCTGGAGTTCTGGATTCCTTTCTCTCTCCTTGCACCTTGAGGAAAACCCACTTTCCTCCCATCCAATTCCATTTTTCTGATGCCAGTCCCCTTCTATTTACCCTAGAAGGACTGACCTTTGTATTTTCTTTCTTCTCTCATAGTTTCTTTCTCCATTTTATCTCCTTTTATCCTATTCTCTGGGATCTCTTCCGTCCCCGTTGCTGGAAAACCTTACCTAAAAGTAAAACTCAGCTACGAAGCTACTGTAATTAGTAAAACTTCTTCAGATTTGCACGACTGCCTCACACCCAAACCTCTCACTAGCAGAACTTGCACCTTATGGAGCAGAATTAGTGGTGTCATGGTACGCCACTGTTGAAACTTGCTGAATTTTGCCATGCTTTACCAAATGCTGTTGGTTTCAGAAAGCTGAGGATGGGCTCTCCAGGTCTGCTGCGCCCTTTCCAAGACATCTATGGGTGGTTCCTGCTTTTCCTCTTTGCTCTGTTGAAGTCTATGCTGACTGTCTCCTCTTCCTTGTCCTTGCAGGGCATACATGAGTGTGAAGGAGCTGAAGGAGGCACTGCAGCTGAACAGCACCCATTTCCTCAATGTTTACTTTGCCAGTTCAGTGAGGGAAGAGTTGGCTGGTGCTGCCACTTGGCCATGGGATAAAGAGGCCCTTAGTCACCTGGGTAAGTAAGCTACCCCACTCACAGGATCTCAAGGTTGGTTGTTTTCCTCTCTCTTGATTGGCTTGGCAAAAAGAGGAAGCCGTGATTTGGCTCAAAGTTGAGGATGTTTAATAAGAAGTTCATGATAACAGGTGTACCAATAGCTGTTGCCGTAAGGAAAGGAGCTACCTGTTCCCCATGTCCATGTGGATAAGGTGATGAGGTTACACCCTGACAAGGGACATTCAGGCTGTTATGAGAAACTTTTAATGTTGAGGGCAGTGAGAAACTGAGACAGACAGCTTGGGCAGAGCTGCAAGTTCACCATCAGGTGAACCCAGGCTCTGGGGAGGGAGTTTAGACTCTCATTTGGCTGCTCTGGGACCTTCCAGGTCTCTCTTCCAGGATTCTTGCAATGGTAAACTTCACTTTGCAGCAGGTAGTGACAAACAGACAAACCAGGAGTGGCAGTGATTTCAAAGCTGAGACTCCAGATGTGAGCAACCCCAGAGCTGACCAGGCAGCAAGCAGTGGCCACTTCCAAATCCAGCTGCAAATGTGAGGATGACTATCAAATTAAACCATGTTTCTGTAACTTGGCTTACTACCTGCTGGAGGCAAGATTCTCCTTGGCTTCAGTGAATTCAAGGCAGACCCTTAAGGTCATCAGTCCTGGCAGGCTACAAAACAGCCAAAACAGCAACTGCTTCACTTGAATGCAAACGTACTGTGTGTTTTCTCGTATTTCTGCTGTCTCTCTTTCCTGCCTCTCCCCCCACCTCTTCCATCTCGGACTTTTCCAGCAAAGCCCTTTACACTTTGCAGTCAAAACATCTACAGTGTTTCTCAATAAGTGACTGGAAATAATTACTCCTGACACCTGCACAGCAGACCTAGGCCTTCTGCTTTTACAAGCGCGTGATGTTCAACCCTTAAAAGTTTTACACTGCTGTTAAAGACCTGTTTTAAAGCTCTTTTCTGCCAGCTTCCCTCCTTCAATGAGTTTCAGGACTGTTTTTTCAATAGTGTTTTGATGCTGTTGCTTGTTGAGGAAGGCAGATCTTTATGAAATTTATTCCTTTGGCTTCCAGAAATCACTTCCAAGGCTCAGCTTGGCAATCATCTTACTACGGCAAGTGCTTCAGCCTCACATGTTCTCTTCAGACCCCTCCCTATGTCTCACAAGGACTTGTATGGAAGGGTAATCAGGGTGACTGGTTTCATCAAAAGCTTGCATTTAGCTCTGGTCTGAGAGCTCTGTGTCCAGTCAAGGACACGAGAGGTGGCACCATCTGGAAATGTTGGATCAGGGCTGTACCGCAGAGGTTCAGGGGAAAAGAGGTGTTGTCTTGGCTCTGGTGCCAGAACTGTGAAGTATGGAGTTGGATCTGAGCTTCTCTGAGGCTCTGGCACAGACTGAACACCTTGGTTCAAGACTGTCCTTGGTTTTAGATTTAATGAGCTTGGGAGGGCGGGTGGTGGACCGCGTTCTCTGTAAACAGTAGGTTTCACCGCATCATTAAGTGTTTTGTACCGTGCTCAATGTATAATATTGCCTAGCACAGAAGAACCTTAGAACTGAGCAGATGGTGAATGCACAGCTTCTGACAAAACCTCTCGCAAGAGGCTACTGGAGAATCTGAGTATATGAATCTCAGCATATGTGAATGTAAAGCAGTGAAGAAAGAGCAAGGAAAAACATGGAAGGAGTGAATAGTTTGAGAAAAATTCCTGAGCTTTAAAGACCTAACAGTGGCCAGGGGTGGAGATCTTCACACAAAAGAGGGGTCTCTCTCCAAGAAGACAGACTCCTTCCCTTGCACTGAATCTTGCTATCTCCTCTCTACCCTGACCTTAATATTTGAAGGTCAGCACACAGGCTCTGCTCCCCCCATGCCACTGTCTGCTCCCCTGGAGCAGAAATGCCATCCTGATTTTTCACTATGCACGTGCAGACCCACTTCTGCTTTCATTATTCTACTGAATCAAATTCGTTCGTTGAGTTTGACTCGACTTCTCCAAGAAGCTAACTTGCCTCTTGGCTCCAGGGACTCTTGGTCAGAGTTTGTTCTCTGTCTGTCTGTCTGAACTGGACTTTCTTAGATGTTTTCAAGAGAAGTACCATGAGAATTTTCCTTTTCAACTGCCTTCCCTTCTTCTATTTTAACACTTCCTCTCATGCCAAAATTCACTAAACATACAGTTTCCAAACCATTCTCCATCAGTCCTTCTCTAGGTGTTTTTTAAATCTGCCACCTGGTGTTTGAACTCCTTAGAAACCATTCTTTCATGACCTCTGAGTATGTCTCTTAAAAAGAGGGTCCTCCTCACCTTACTGTTGGCATCTTCACCTTCTGGAAGTCTTCAGTGAACTTTGTTTTTCATCCCCTTCTCTTCACCTATGCTTTTTTGGGCTACCAGAAATTAAGGGACCATTCCTGTGCTGATGACTTACAGATGTATTGCTCTCCTCCGGATTGTTTTCCTGAGGAAATCTGAATTTCAGGCAGCCTTCCTGAAGTTCGAGGGATGGTTCACCATTTTAGACCAGTAATGAT
This sequence comes from Mesitornis unicolor, assembly GCF_000695765.1. Lineage (NCBI taxonomy): Eukaryota > Metazoa > Chordata > Aves > Mesitornithiformes > Mesitornithidae > Mesitornis > Mesitornis unicolor. Next base: position 59,993 of record NW_010163223.1, on the reverse strand, counting down.
ACCAACCAACAGCAATGACATTCAGAGATAATTACTGACTTGGAGAGGGTGAACTGGCCTGTGACACTTCTATAGACAGTATTTTGGCTGCTGTGGCACTCCTAGACAAAGAGCTAGTGGCAGAGGTAGAAGATCTTTGATCTGTTTGCGCCGCTCCCTCTGACCGTACTGTCTGTCTCAGTCTTTCCACCGTAATCACAGTGGCTTCCTCTCAAATTCAGAGCTCTTGATGGGAGTCTGGAATGAATTTTCTGAGAATGTAGAAGTAAATCTTTTTAACTACAAAACACAAGACGTCGAAGCACGCCTATGCTATAAAAAACTTAGCTTTCTGCCGTGGAAAGCCTTGCCTCAAAAACCTTAGCAATGTAATAATGTAGACACTTTAAACTTCCTGTGTAGCTGCATGTGAGCTGTATTTGCATGAACATGGTCGAAAGGCAAGGGAATTGTGAACATTTGATGTTATAAATACTTTCTGCAGTTATATAAGCTGAGGCCAGCTCATATATCTGGCTGAGGTCAGTGAATCCTGAAGGAGGGCCAGCCGTTCCATCAAAGGTACCTTAAGCAATGGCCGTCTTCCTGTCTGACTAACCGTCATGCGTTTGTTCCATTAACTGCCGTGACTCAGTGTTTGGGGAAGACTGGCCCTATGATACAGGTTCAGCTTTGTGGTTTGCTGTTTAAAGATCCCATGCTTGCTTCAGCACTTGTCCTCTGCAACAGCCCTGACCCAGGAACAGCTTGGTGTCTTGGGGGCTGGCTTGAACCAGAGTCCTTCGGCATTGCCGCTGGTCACAGCCAGGAGCAGGGCAATGTCCTGGGACTGGGAGCTTCCAAGGGGTGATAGTGAAGGTGAAGTGGGCTCCACACCCGTGCAGATCATTCACTGTACTGATGCACTGGCCATCTCTTGCTGCTCGAGCGGAGATGAGGCTTGGGACTGGACATGTTACCAGCTCTGCAGCTGTAGCTGGCAGGTTTGGTCTGGGGGGAGAGGATGTGGCAAGACCAGCCCAGCAGCTTTCCAGTGGCCTGGCCTCAGTTTGGTGGGCAAGTCCAAAGAAAACCCTGGTTTAGCTGCCTTGGAGTCCCAGTCCCTCCTGATGGGACACTGAAGTTTTCAGCTTGGTTTTCTAAATGCTGACTGTGGGCTGATTCTCAGGCCTGAAAGGGAGGGTTCACTTGCAGCCCAGTTTAGGCCATGTCCCAGGGCAGGAGGAGGCAGGGTTGAGAAGGAAAGCCTGCTCTGCAGATGAGGGAGAGGGAACACTGTTCTTGTTGGGATGTTATGAGCACTTCCACATCTTGCCTTCACAGCCAGGACCCTGCAGAGGGGAAATGCAACATCCTGATCCAAAGCTGGGAGCTCTCCCAGCTCATCAGGGAGCTGTGGGGACAGGAAATGGAAGGATGGAGATGTTGTGGAAGGAAGGCAGAGTTCTCATGCTGTTTCTAATCCTGCCATCTAATTAGCTGTTAAAAAAAAAAAGAAAAGTGCTAAAAATATGACCATCCTTGTGGAGTGTGGGGGAGGAATAGGCTAGGGGAAGCCAGCAGAGAGGAGGGAGGGACAGGGTATCCCAGCCTTGGCATCCCTCCCCTGCTATAGTTTTCTCCCTCCCTATATTGGAATCCCATTAATTCCTCCACATGGGTTTCTGCTGGGAAGAGGAATGCTTGGTCACAGGGCCTCCCGTGCCCCTGGTGCTCAGACCCCTTCTTTGTGGTTAGTGGTGCAGGATGTGTGCAGGGCTTTCACTCATTCATGTCATTTATTTATTTATGAACACTGTTTTCTTTCTATGCGCACATTTCTCCTTTCAGACCTTTGGGCAGGCAGCCCCCTGCCTTGTTCAGGCTTGGGTTTGGCTACAGAGATGCCTTTTCTTTTTGTCCTCTCCTCTCTCTTGCCCTGTTTTGATTAAAAGGAGAAGCAACTTTTTTATGTCCCAACTGCATTCTCCATCAATGGGATGCTGTTTGCTATCTGGGATGCTGTTTGCTATCTATAGCATTTACTAGCCTGGTAACTGAGAAAGGGGATGGCTTACAAAGATGTAATGATTGACAGGACACAACATGAAGGTCCCAAAAGGATTCTTCAACCTCTGTACCTTCTTGTTGCCCACCTCCTGTCAACTTAAAGGGTCAAGAGCTGGCTAATGGGATGAAAAGTCCTCTGCTCTGGGGTTTTACAGCTGGGGAGAACGGGAATGCAGCTATTTTGTGACCCATCCTTTGCCTCAAGCCAAGCTGCTCTGGGCATAAGATCCACACTGTGGGGAGGAAGAATAACAAACACGAATTTTTAGTTAAGAAACGGTGCCACTTGACTGACTGGTGGTGTCTCCCAGCCCTTCCATAAGCCACACACACAAGATGCTCCACAGAAGATGCCATCCTTACTTCTTCACCCTCTTGCAATCCTGTTGGGCTTTAGAGAATTGCTCAGGTCATCTTTGAAGGCCACTTTCCAGCCCCAACCCGCTGTTCCTTGAGCGTGGCTCCACCAGAGGAGTCACAGTCCTGCTGATGTCCTGCCAGGGAGACTGTGATCTGAAGAAAGCACTCTCTTGGAAGGGAATGCCCTGTACTTGAGGGCATGAGGTAGCCCAGTACCGCGTGGAGCTGCTCCAGGAGCAGATTTCCAGCAGTCTATGCTGTGACTGGAGACAGGATCACAGGGTGGCCCCATGCCAATTCTAACTTTGCTGGCAGGGGCAGCAATCAGCAGCAGAGATGCAGTAGCAGAGGCTCTGCTGTGAGGTAGCTGGCACAGTAAATTCCCCAGGGCCCTGCAAAGGAGGGAGCAAGCTGTGCTGGAGCCAACTATTCACCACGCTGCCATCCAAACTGTCTAGGTTAAAAGCAGTTGGGTAAAAAGAGCCTCCCATGCCATGGAGGTGTTGCATGGGGTCAGCCTGGGTGTGTGCTGCGGTCTGCTTTTTGCCCCTTCGTCTTGCTGATGTTCCCCAGCACTTACTCTGCCTAAGGGAGCATGGAAAAGCAGGTGGAGCAGGGAAGCAAGATGCGGAGAGGCGAGGAAATTGCCACTGAAAAGCCTCAAAACAAGGAGAAAAGCTGTAGAGTTTCTGAAGACATTTTCATTTGGGCAAAATATAAGTAAAGTAATGTAAACAAGAGAGGAGAGGTAAGTTTTGTCCTTAAACATCCTCCATGGATCGTTTCCCAGCAGATGCGGTACAGAGTTGCTGGTACAAGGTGTGCATCCCAGGTCAGGAGTTGGAGATGCTGGCAGTGAGCAAAGGGAAGGCTCTGCTTCACTTGGCTTCCCTCAGTGTCATTGCTACTTGTTTTTGCCACCACAGGAGGGTGGGCAGGAGTAGAAAAGCACCTTGTCCTGCAGCTCAGGGTCCTATCCAGCTCTGTGCTGTTGCTCTCAGGTGAGGTGGCAGCTCTGAGCAGTTGCTGGGGGACTTATTCTCTACCTATGCTCCAGCATCTTTGACAGTTGAATTTGCACCAAACTGGCTTGGAGATGAACTTGGAGAGCACCTTTTGTGCTCCCTTGAGTCCAAGGCCTGAGGTGCCCTGGTGAAGAGGAGTAGGGCTGCGATGGTTGGGTGTTCTCACCTGGTTTGCTTGGTGCATCTTGCGCACGCAAAAAACCCTCTAAAGGAGAGAAAGGGATCTTCAGAAGCTGTGTTTTGGAAAATCTCACTCCAAAATACACAGTGAATTTGAGTCAGGTTTGTGATAGAAGCTTAGTGGATTGCAACAGTTTAAATTTACTCCTTAGGGTCTGGATTGGAGGTTGAAGCACTAGACCATTGATGCTGTCTCACTCCGAGGCAGAAACAGTGCATTTGACTCTTCATATGGACTTGTGCTGAAGGTGGCTTTTTATTGGCACAGCCAAGTGTGTCAGGAATTTGCTAGGCATCTTGTTCTCAACTGCCATGGGTACTGCTATGCTTTAGCCATCTAGGGAAGGTCCTTTAAAAGGTTAAAACCCACAACATGTCTTCATTTGGAGTTGTAAGTGTGAACCAAAGCAGATACTGAATTATAAATGTGTGAAAATGATAGCTGAAATGATTGAAGACACTGGGGGGACTGGTGTGATCAGAAGGGGAAGAAAAACCTCCCATCCCGTTCCACTTCAAGAGGAGACCTTTTCCCATCCTACGAGAGGGTGAATAAGGCCATCTCCAGGTCTTTATCTGGGACCTCACTTGTGATGTGGAAGCACAATGGAAGGAGTTTCATCTGGCACAGGTGAGTAACAGTGGCTGCTCACTGTCTCTTTCTCTGGATGATGTTCTCCGTACTTGCGATTCTAGGCGGAGTTGTCCTGAACCCTGCTTACTACGGCATGCGTGGCCACATGAACACCATGATCCACGAAGTGGGACACGTCCTGGGGCTCTACCACGTCTTTAAGGGAGTCAGCGAGCGGGAATCTTGTGACGATCCCTGCAGGGAAACAACTCCATCTATGGAGACAGGAGACCTCTGTGCCGACACTGCCCCTACCCCGAAGAGCAAACTCTGCCGGGACCCAGACCCTACCAATGACACCTGCGGCCAGACGCATTTCACAGGAACGCCCTTCAACAACTACATGAGCTACACAGGTAACGAGGAATAGTCATGAGAGATTGTGAGGGGTCACCTTCCCTAGAACCTTGGGTTCCTTTCCCTCCTGCCTCCATCGGTGGTCCTTTCCGTTGTTCCCTAACTGATGTGGTCCCCCACCGTAGGCAGGGACGTGGCAGGCTGCAGCTTCTTAGCCCCTTTCTTGCTGCAGGCTGCTTCCATCTCTCCCTCCCTGCGAGTCTGTCACTGGACATGGATCAAGGCTGTTCTTGTCTGCATGGTGGCGTGCCTTTGTTCTCCAGTCCTGAAGCAACTTTATTATTACTAGTACTATTATTTATTATTACTACTACTGTCATTATTCATTATTATTCCTACTACTACGATGATTCTGGACCTTAGATTTGAGCCCTTTTGGCTTGGTTTCCAGAGGTGTACCACGGAGGGCTGGTGTTTCTCCTGGCAACCCATTGCCTGTCGAGCAATTCTGTCACCCCTTGCTGCCCCACTGCGTGTCCCACGAGGACGGTGGCACTGCCCGGTGCCACGGTCCGGGCGTTACAGCTGCTGTGAGCCTGCGGTTGAGGCTGTGGCTGTCCCCCGCTGCTGGTGCAAGAGCAAGGATGTGGAGCTGCTGAGGCAGTGCCATCTTGTGGCTCTGGGGACACACGACACCAGGAGAGCAACCACTTGCTGGTGTCTCCGGGGTCCCTGAAACAGAGTTTGGACATCAGGAAAGGTGCACATTGTCATGCTCTGCCGGCCAGTCACTACCACCTCTTCCCTCAGACGATGACTGCACCAACACCTTCACCCCCAACCAAGTGGCTCGGATGCATTGCTACCTGGATCTGGTGTACCAGCGCTGGGGCCAGAGCAAGAAGCCTGCACCCATCCCGATCCCTCCTATGGTCATGGGGCAGACGCAGGACTCCCTCAGCATCTATTGGCTGCCTCCCATCAGCGGTGTCATCCATGAGAGGTAAGGTGTCTGCCGTTGCTATGGTTTTGGGCTTGCATAGAAGCCTTGTAGAAGGGACAGGGGACCCTCTATGGTGCAGACCCACCCCCTCCATCCCCTTTCGCCCTTGGTTGTCTCCAGCAGAGCCCTCGGACACAAGAACTGGGCTGCTGTGATGGCCCCGCTGGCACGTGGGCTTTCCTGCAAGCCTCCTGCTCTTGGGGTGCCAGGAGGGGAAGCCAAAGAGCATTGGGAGGCAATGCCAATTCTTAAACCCCAGAGTGCAATCACAGAATGAAAAATGAGCTTCATTTAGCACTTATTGTATAAAATAGCCATTTACCAGGAGGAAATACAGCCTTGTGGTTGAGGCAGGGAGCTCGAACCGCAAGAGCAGGGTTTCGTTCCCAGCACTGTCATGGATTCGTGGTGTAACTGACTGGGGGTAAGTCAGGAAACTTTCCAAGCCAGAGAAACAGTGCTAAGGAACCGGAGTTGTTTGGCTGGTGAGTAGTGCATGGCCCTGAGTGCTGGGTGGCTCTATTCCTGCTCCCCAGCACTGGGGAGTCACCAGGATCTGGATATGCCACTAATGCCTCTATTCAGCAGCTCCTCTGAACTGAAACATTTCAGTTTCTACCAGGTTTTAGGTCTGTGCTTTATTACGGAACCATATGCATACATTAAAGAGCTCTTGAAATTGCTTTAAAGCTGCTTCACAAAGTTTTTGTGATCCAAAGAAAAGCTGTGTTTGAGGGCAGCTGGATCAACCCTGGGTCAGTTGGGGAATGGATTGGTTTGGGAGCATGAAAACACGGGTTTGTGGGGCAGCTGCTGGGTCTTCAGATCCATCCCTGACTCTTGCTCATAACTGGCTCAGGAGGTGGGTTCTGCATCCTCTGTGATGTACTTGCCAAGAGAAGGGCCTGACGCTGGTCTTTATCACAGAAAAGTCTCTTTTGCTTTCTTGGAGAGCACAGTGGTACCCTCTTTAATTGATGTTATTGCGACTGTCTTGTACTGCAGTAGTGACAAAAGCCAAAAGCCTGACTCTGGGATTTAGCAGAGATAGACCAGATGGCACCCACCCAACTGCAGAGACATTGCCCTGGAAATGGGAAGTCTGTTAGCTCTGCTTCATGGGTTGGGAACAGGCGATTCAGTGGCTCATTCAAGGCTACCCAGAGAGACTGTAGAATAGGAGGGATTAAACCCACCCTGTCCCACAGTTAGTCCTGTTCTCCTGTCTTTGACCAAGCTGATTTCAGGCAGGATGATATGCCATGGGGCTTCCTGAGAGCTTACCTTTGCGTTTCCAACTTCCCATCTGATCCTGCCTGGACAAACGTGGATGGCAAGTAAACCAGTTGTAATTAGAGACGCCGATGCCTTTGCTGTCTGTCTGCAGGGAGCAGAACACACTCTGCGACAACTGTGCGGAGGACGGCACCTTCCGTCAGTACGTGCACGAGGCCTCTTCCCCTCGGGTCTGTGATTCCTCTGGCTACTGGACCCCAGAAGAAGCAGAAGGTACACACCTCCTCTCTTCCCCTGGCTGTGAAACTCCTGGACAGAGACAAGGTCTTGTTGGGAAAAGAAAAAGAACCTTGTTTTCTTTTAGAGGGTGGGGAGACTCTTTAGAGCAGGAAGGAATTCTAGATGTCCAGAAGATACCTTGTAACTGCCAGCATTTTTGGACAAACTGAAATCCCGATATTAGCACCAGGCGTTGCCCAGGAAGGTGTTAATGAGAGATATGGGTTAAAAGGGAGGGGCATTTCATTGAAAGAAAGTCTTGCAACATAGATCCTGGGACTTCATCCAAAACCTCAGGGGCATTCACAGGCTTTGATGCAGCCTTGTCCCGCGGGAGTAAGACGAGCTCCTTGTTCAGTCCCACTGAGGCTGTATCAGGTCCTAGGCAATCTGGGTTGGATGCAAGTCCTCACCTCATGTAAGGTGAACAGCCAGGTGTTACAATTTCTCTTGTGCTGAGCCCCAGATGTTGGTTTAGAGACCCACCTTGTGGGCATGGTGGTGATTTTCAGGGTATGACCCTGCCATGGGAGGTGTTGGACTTTTTATGCTACCTCAGCTCCTCCAAGGGCAAAGCGGAGGTGGCAGGAGACCAGGTGAAAGGATCCCATGAGCTGTATGTAGTGCACGTGCTGTTGTGAACCTTGTGGAGCCAGGGAATCTGTTAGCTCTGTGCATCTGCACGTCTGAGCCACTGGGGTGGACTGAAGATGTGCCAGGGTGGTTGCAGAGAAGGTACATTGTGGACGTTATTTCACTTTTGGGATGTAACCCGTGCTTTGACAAGTGTCAGGACGTAGCTGAGGTTCTGTGCCTGAAAACTGGAATTTAAATATCTCTTGCTGGTATTGGAAGTTGAGAGGTGGGAAAACAAATTTAAAGAAATAATCAAAATTGTGCTTTTTCAGTGACACCAAATAAATCAAAGCTTAGCTTATTTAATGTCAGTAGTTCCTGCATCCCACCTGTCTGAAGTACTGGCAAATTAAAATTGCTTCTGGAATTATTAGATGTTGTTTTCTCCTGTGCATGACCTGTAGTTATTGCAAGTGCGTGTTTGCTTTGCTGAAACAGAGACAGGTTTTACAGTTTATAGAAGAATAGCACTTAAATGTTACAGGCTTGGAATTGTTGCTGGGCCCTAAGAAATGCTTGCAGTGGTTGCTGAAGAGAAGGGTGTTTCTACTACAGGATCATGAATCCCACTGATGCTTTCTGAGACTGAAAGCCCGGCACTGCATTTCTCTTGCTGAGTGCTAACCCACCACGCAGGGAGGCAGGCTGGGGATTTGAGGGCAGCCTGTGACTCGTTCTGAAGGTCCTGGTGGAAGAGCAGCCTTCAAGAGCTGCTCCCTTGCATTGCTTTGGAGCTGGTCCCCTCTGGCCTGTGTCCTGTTCCAGCCTGTGGAAGGTCTCTGCTCTGCTTAGCCTATCTCCAAATCCATGGAGCCACAGGCGCTTAGCATTCAGTTGTCCTTGGCAAGCCTTCTGTGCCCATGAGATTACAGACCCAGCTTCATGTCCGCCAGCTGTGTCCAGGCTGTCTCTAGAGCTTGGCACTGTGGCCAGCTGCAATGTGGATACCATTGTCCCTGTTTCGGAGGGCTGTGAGAACACCAGATCTGCCAAGGCTTCTGCTTGTATGCATACCCAGGAGCTGAGAGATCAGTGGTGCTTACTGCTTTCTACCAGGCTGTCTCTAGAGCTTGGCACTGTGGCCAGCTGCAATGTGGATACCATTGTCCCTGTTTCGGAGGGCTGTGAGACACCAGATCTGCCAAGGCTTCTGCTCGTATGCATACCCAGGATCTGGGAGATCAGTGGTGCTTATTGCTTTCTAGGATGTTAGGGCAGATGCTACCAGCAATAACACATGCCTGTAGTGAGTGCAAAACTGCTTCGGTGTGGAGCTATAGCACAGAGATTCATAAGCACCTATGGGGTACTGCAGGGAGAGTCACCCCTCTGGGTCCCCAATGAGGTCAGCTGTCCCCTGGTCCTTATCAGCCTCCTTCTTGTCCCTCCTGCCCAGGACCCCCGGACGTGGATCAGCCCTGTGAGCCCAGCCTGCAGGCCTGGAGTCCAGAGCTCCACCTGTACCACATGAACATGACCGTGCCATGTCCTCAGCCGGACGGCTGCATCCTGGAGCTCCGCTTCCTGCACCCTGTCTACCCCGACTCCCTGACCCTCTGGACCACATACCTTTCCACAGGCTCACCCAAGACGCTGTCTGACATTGAAGTCCTGACAGAGCAGGGGGAGTCCATCCATCTGGGCCCCCTGGACACCTTCTGTGATGTTCCCTTTACCGTGAAGCTCAACATCCCTAAAAAAGTGTCCGGAGTCAAGATCTACACTTTTGATGAGAGGATGGAGATAGACACGGCTCTGCTGACCTCCATGCCCCACAGCTCTCTCTGTTCCACCTGCAAGCTCATCCAGTACCGAGTCTTCCGTGACCCCCCGTTTGCCAATGGATCCCCTGCTGCCCCGGCACAGGCGCACCGCCAGTTTGTTGACACGTGAGTGATGAGGCCTCTCTGTCACAGGCTGAGCGGGCGGCTGGGACAGTTTTGACGACCTCCTCAGGTCCTGCCTTTGAATTCTTGGATAGTTTTGCTTGTTTTTTAGTTTCTCCTTCCCAGGAATTACCACGTTCAATGCCATGAGCAGATTCCCTATTGAGCATTAAGGAAGCTCATTGCAGACCCACCATGCTAGCACAACCCTAGCCCATGGACCCAGGCTAACTAGAAGGAGCTTATTAAACCCAGAAACATTTTCCCCATCATCACAACCAGTAAAATGATTGTTCAAGTTAATGCCACTTCTCCCCAGCTCAGACCCTAGGGAAATAAGCAACAGGCCCCTCTGCACGACCTGGCAGAGACCCTTTTCCCACAGTCTCTGCCTCTGGCACTTTAGAGTGCGAGGACATATGTCAAACTGTGCTACTGCATGAGCACGCACACGTGATTTCTATAGCTGTGGTGAGCAAATCCGTTGCAGATGTATGGGCTCTTCTCTCCTGCTCTTTCTTCAAGTCCTCTCTGTTCCTGCAGGGAAGTCACACCTGGGCAGGTGTACCACTACCAGGTGCAGGCAGTCTCTGGGACAACCTCAGGAGAAGCCTCCCCGCCACTCATCCATGTCCACGGAGCACCCTACTGTGGGGATGGGAAGGTGACCATGTAAGTCGAGAAGCGTATGCTCTCAGCTGAGGTTCTTTAAGCTGTCAGGTCATCCTGTGCCAAAGGGAAGCGCTAGATTGGTCCTCCATCCATGGGTACTTGACTGAAGAGGTTGCACTGAATGCCTCCAGCAGACTGGACTATAGAGCTTGTGTTTTGTAAAATGCCATGTGCGTAGGAGATGGAGAAGGTATTTTTGAGAAGTCTGCTCTGGATGAGGGGTCCAGTCCGAACATCCTTTGTGTCTGACTGCTGTGCTTGGGTTCTGGCCCATCTCAGCAGTTTGTTGCAGAGTCTGACCCCAAAGAGGGTCTTTAGGACTGGCCAATATAACCTTTTACACAGGACACATGGTGGTGGCCCTGCAGGAGTAGATTCCACAGCAAGCGCAGTTTTGCACAGCATGGTGTCTTTAGAGAGCTGCCTGGTCTCTGCTTAGAGACCCCAATTTGTGAGGGATGCACCACCTCTTCATTGAGAAATTCCAATGGTTCACCTGCTCCGTCTGGGGATAATTATGCCAGATTTGCATATTTTAGTATTTTTCAGACTTCCAACTTCCAGATTACTCAGAATTGCTTTCATTCAAAACCAGCTTTCTTAACAGTGTGAGGGCAGTGGACAACTGAAGCAAGCACAGGAGGGACTGTGGTATTGTACAAGACCCAGCAAGGCAAAGAGGCTTACAGCAGGGCTAGCTGCTGAAGTGGTGTGACCTGGTATGGTTTTAGCATGACTTCATACTAGCTGAAAACTTGGTCCAGAGAGAGCAGATGACCAGGTTAGGCTCTGTTGTCAAAGCCAACAGCAAAGTGAGAGAAGCAGAAATGGGCAGATATGAGATGCCATTGCATGTCAGCTGAGGGCTGATTCTTGTCTCCTCTTGGGCTAATCTTCTCTCTCTACCTTTTCCTGTTTCCTCTTCTCCAGCTCCCACTGAAAAGCCAGCCCCATCTCAGAACCTCCTGCCCTCTCCAACACTTGCCTTTTCCAGCAGCAAGTTTTCCTGATGCTTGGTTCTCTACTTTCTCCGCTGTACCTAGCTTTATTTTCACCCATAGTTTTTCCCTTAGGTCTTATAAGAAAGTCCCAGTACAGTCATGCCATTTCCCATATGCTGTATTTTCAACCTCTTTTTATACCTGGGCAATGTATGGTGTTTTCGCTCCTCTGTCTTACTCCATACATCGTTCTTCCTCTTCTCCCTACTTCTGTGAAAGTGGAACCAAGATATAGAGTCCTCGCTTATGACTGGGAAGAAGCATAGGAGTGTTGAGTCAAGAGTGATATTAACATATCTGGCTGTTGTCCTTTTAGGAGCCTGGAGGAGGAATGCGATGACGGGGACTTGCTGGATGGAGATGGCTGTTCCAGGAAGTGTAAAAAGGAAAAAGGCTTCAACTGTGTTGGTGAGTCCAAATGGATTGAGACGTTGTCTTGAGGCATGAGACAAAACTGTACATTATTCTCACTGCTCCTCAGAGCAGGGGGTGATGAGTCCCATCACAACAAAATGCAGATGTGCATGCAGCTGGAGTGATCAACGGAGCCTGTCAGGCCCCTGTGGTGGGAAATCCCAGGGCTAAACAGGCAGCACGCTTCCTGAGACAGGATGAGATGTATGTGCCTGGAGCCTTGTTTGTAAACGTGTCATCCTTGGTCTCCTTTCAGGGGAACCAAGTCTGTGCTACGTGCATTATGGGGATGGTGTGTGTGAGCCATTTGAGAAGACAAGCAGTGTCCTGGACTGTGGTCCCTACACACCTGATGGATATGTGGATCTGTGGGCAGTGAAAGCCTACGCTTCCCATCACGACACGAAGTCCTGTCCTGCATCCTTGGTCACTGGAGAGCCTGTTGTGAAGGTGAGTGAAGGCATGGCCAAGAAAAAGGACTTTTCTACCAAAGCCCATGCAGTAAAGCTGGGGAGGTCACCTCTGCAAGAGCGTACTGAGGCAAAACCAAAATCTTCAGAGCAGCTCTGGAAGTGTTCGTTCATTGCTATAGTCACATGCGAGGAGCCACTGGAAGACCTGGGCATTTCTCACACCCCTCTGTCAGTAGTCTCCCTAAGCCCAGGACCTGCAGCACATGGAGGAGTGTTTCATCAAGGCAGGGAGCACCTCCCCTGACCGCGCAGTTCGCTAAACAGTGACCACCCCTGTCCCACCACCTAAATGAACAACTCTGAGCATGTGAGTAGTCTCACTGTTGGCTTAAAAAAAATGCTGTGAGTCAGGGCTTGAAAGAATAAAATCATGCATACATCAGCATCTGTGCTGCTCTCAAATGTTCTGATCTGAAGCCAAGGAAAAATCGATGGGAGAATTCCCACTGTTCATATGGGCTTTGGGGCAGGGCCTGGAGGTCTAGGATGGGTTTTTGCCTGATCGATGTTAACATGGTGTGTTCTTTTCTAGCAAGCTGAAGAAGGGCAAAAAATACGTAGAGAGGTCATATTTAGCCCGTTCTACATCTATTTTTCTTGACCTGGTATAAGGAACAATCTTCTTGAGACCTACAGCATTTTTAAATTGCCCGGATGTATGTGTCTAATGAGATGCCTTGGGCTCAGGTGTCTGCTCCTCTAGAGTGACATGCTATCTCCCAGTTTTTGCCAGGCCTACGGGGGTGTCTGAGTTGACATAGGGCATCGACTAGCACAGAAGACTACTGTATTCAGGCAAATGAATCACATCTTTGGATCTCATCAGCCCAGTTAAAATCAGGAGGCTGCAGTCTTCCCTACCATCTCACAATTTGGCTCATTACTTCTTACTCAGCCCCACAGATACCATGGGGTGCTTAAACAGCATATTTACAGCACCTCTAAATGGCAAAGGCCTCCTGTGCACATGTGTGGGTGGTAAGAAGTCACTCCTGCTTAGGAGCCCACATCCTAATTGTCTTCATGCTAGGAACCAGCTTGGGATCCTTCTCAATGTTTGTTGAGTCTTCCTTGAGGTTTTGTAGGTGCTGTTTCTGTCTCTCACTTCCCTTGCTTCTTTCTGGGTTGAAATAAATCTCTCCTTTTAGGTATGTAAATCGCACCTTCACAACGTGCCAAAGGACCTTTCCCTGGCTGCCTGGTTCCCCTGCTCTCCCAGCCAAGACAATGCTCAGGATCCAAACAAGGAGAGGATGCCCTTGGGCAATGAGGGGGTTTGGCTCAAGGTAAGTAGGGACGTGTGGTGAGGCAAAGAAGGATTTGCTTGTCTTTGCCCGCAGCACTTTGATAACAAAGACTCACGCTTTTCTGTCTCATAGAAGCTACAGCAGTCTTAAAAACTGCTCAGGTAGGACTTCATACCCTACTGAACTCTTTGCAAACCCCAAATGCCTGTGGCTGGGTCTTATATAGTTGTCCCATTCCCACTGTGAACAGCAAACCCATCCTGGGGCAGATTGCCAGGAGAAGGGCTGTGCCTGAAACCAGGAGCCCACAGAAATGCATCGAGGCTGAGAAACAACTTGCTCCTGGCTGTCCCCGTGGCTGTGAAGAGCACGAGAGGGTAGCTAGATATACTCTGCCATCCTGAGGGTCCTGAGCACTCCAGGTTGCTGCTCAGCGTGCCAAGCCCACAGCAATCAGCTGTGGCATGCCGGTCCTCCTGCTCCTCCGTGACTTCTGTGCCCAAGATGCTGCGTTTATCCCCTCTCAGGGGGGGCCCAGAGGCTGCCTCCACAGCTGGGGGCTGCCTCTGGGAGGGCACCTGGAGGGTCAAACCTTTCTGTCCCAGCAGACAGAGGAGAGCTGAGGGTTAGGCCAATGTGATTTTTACAGCGTTAATTTTCTGACCACAGACACAGTTTAGAGGTTTGGTGGCTGTTGCCTGGTGTTACTGGAAAGCTGGGCTCTGGCGTGCTGTTTCCTCTGCACTTTGGGGAGCACCTGACCCTGCTTTGCTCAGGATTGCCTAGAAAGGACCTCTTCCCAAGATGCTCAGATGACTTGGTGAATTGTCAAGTCAGTAAGCATGGCTATTGCCTCTGAGGCCCTCTGTCTCACCTGCTTTGTGGTGGGGATTTTTTGTTGAGTTCCCCAACTCCCACCCTTCCTTGTCTGTGTCCTCACAACCTACTTTATGGCTTCAGTTTCTGGCCGTGATAAATGTGCCTCCTTTCTTCCTTTGCTAGTGAGAAAGCAGCAACCTCCCCCTCTGCCCTACCTAGATGAAAGCTTGCTTTCCACTTCTCACCAGGGGTTAAAGTGTGTTCCAGTTTTATTGGAGCTTGTGGTCAGTTCTCTTCCTCTGTGGATGTTTATATTAAAGACATTCATTACTGGTTCTTCATGCTCTCTCTAGGAGTGTTATTATTTTCCGCCCATAAAATTATTTATGGACTAGTAATAAATATGCTCTTTTTCTTTTTTTCTCCCCCCCCCCTCCTTTTTTAATAGAGTTTGCCTGATTGGTAACATATTGGGTTAGGAAAGACAGCTTCTTATTGACAGTTTGCCTAGCACGCCCGCCTGCCCAAACACGAACGGTGCTGTTCATGCACATGCGTACCCATGAGTGCATGGTGTTTTGTGGCCACCAACTCCCATGGCCATTTTAAAGCTGTTGCACCTGTGTCACCTGGGTTAAAACCACTCCACAAAACTCATTGGGTGGTAGGAATCGTGTCCTACAGAGCTTCTCAAGAGGTGGCATCAATGACCAAGGCTGGGTTACGCTGTAAGCGGACTAGGGGCAAGAGAAGTGTCTTTGCCACCTAATGAAGCATCTACCATGCACCTTGGGTCTGTCTGCACATGGGAATCATTATGATTTGCAAATCTGCGGCCACCCTTTGTTCTCAGTTTCTAACACAGCTGATGAGGAGAGAAATCAAAATCACTTGTAAGCAAGACAGGATGTGTAACCTGCAGGAAATTAAACAGAAAGGGGGAGAGAGAGGGAGAAAAATTAAGAAGAGAGCCTGCTGTGGCCAAGCATATAGTATGTATTTAAAACAAGAAAGGAACTGGGATTTTAAGTCAACTCTGTTGGTTGAACTTGAGCCCAGGGTCCTTCACCTCCCAGTAGGTGCACTGTAGGATGGGAAAGATTAAACCCTCTGTCTTAAGCTGTGTAGCCCAGGGAAAGCCTCACCTGACTTCTTCAACCCCCTCTGCTCCCCTGAGGAGCCATGCTTGGAGGAACGGGCTGCAGTGTCTGGGTTAAAACTGACCAGCTCCTTGGGGCTTCCCAACTGGAGCTCTGTCCTGGAGGGCTCCTTGGAGCAGGCTGGAGCACTCTGGCTCTTCTTCGTCTTTCTTCTCTTCCTGCTTTCCTTTCCTTTCCTTTCCTTTCTTTTCTTTTCTCCCCCTACTTTTCTCACCAAGGAAGACAGTGGGGATGTACCAAATAAAAAAAGCTTGAGCCTCCTGGACTACTCTTTGCTGCCAGGCTGGTCCTGCAGGAAAGCAAGCCCTGGCCAAGGGAGCATGTAGGCAGTGGTGGGGACTTGCTTGTGGGGTGTTTACTGCCGAGCACCTCCCTGCAGGGTAGGAGCCCTGGGCTGAAGCCCAAGGTTTTCTCCTGCTCCCGTGCGTGAGCAATGCCTGGCATGGCATGAACCACCCTGAGGCTGGGCTGCCATCACAGACTGGGTGGTTGTCCCCTCTGCTCCCACAGTCTGCTCCTCAGGCTGTGCCCGGCCAGCCAGGACTTGTCCGATTTCTGAGCTCCCTCCATGCCGACATTCAACAAAATCTCTTTATAAGGTGGGTCTTGATCAAAACACATCCCAGCACTGGGTGGGGGGCACCAGGGTGGGGGAGAAAAACATTTCTGTCTTCTTACTTCCGAAGAACATCTGCCCTGCCATGATTGATGACCACGAGTTTCCCGGCTGCCTCCCGTAGCCTTCGGGGCTGTAAACAAGCGGGGAGCTGCTGGCTCTCCTAGCAGGCAGGGCTTCTTCTCACAAATCTTTCCATGTGTTGGCTGATGGACAGTTTGCAGTCACTCTGGGTACTTGGTTTCTGGTTTTGTTTTTAATGGAAGTATTTTGGCGGCAGGGCTGGTAGCTGTGCTCTCTTAGGTGCCTCGCTTGCCCAGCTAGCACCTTGAATGGTGGGAGTCAGAGCCTGGTGAAGGGAGGGCATAAAAGGGGTTATCCAGGTCTCGGTCAGGTGTTGCTCAGTTCTTGGAGCAGCAAAGCTTCCCAGTGGAAGCTGGGAAGATGCTATAAATTTATGGTAAAGCAGGACTAATACACGTGGAGAAGACTAGTGAAAGGGAGAAGGGGAGTTAGGAAGGAAACAACTGTGCTCCTGCACCCTTCCTTCCCTCCTCTCTCTCTTCCCACTCATTTGCTGCCCTGCACATCCACAGTCTCTGCCTCACTAATCCCACTCCCACTCTCTCACTGCACTCCCTCTTTCTCTCCCTCTTACATATATGGGATCAGAAGGACTGTATTTGGTGTGCATGCTCTCAAGGTCTCTCTTGCCCTTCTGCCCAGGTGTGCTTTGAGAGACCTGCAGTGCCCATCTCCCTGCTGGTCTTCCTGGCCTCTGACGGCACCATCCCAAGCAACCAGCACAAGCCAAGGGTCACTGTCCAGCTGAGTGACGTGGATGGGCTGAACCACTCTTTGGGTGAGCAACCTCTGGGCTGTGGCACCAGTCTGTGCAGGGACACCAGGGGCCCCCACCATGGCTGCAATATCTCTACTGGGTTGGGTGCTGCTGTCCCCTGTCCCTCCTTGCAGCAACTTCTGCTTCCCACACTGGTCTGCTGGGCTGTGTAGGGGGAGCAGAAGAAAACATCCCTGGAGCTGCGCTAGTGGCTTCTTTCTTTGCCCCATTTTGCAGGGATGTATGAGCTGTCGTGCCAGCACAACCCACTTGTCATCAACGTGACCCACGGCCAGAAGGACCCATCCCACCAGGCTGCTTCGGTGCTGCTCAACTTCTCCTCCCCACTTGTGGGCATTGCAGCCGTGGCCTTGCGGACATCAGCTCAACCTGGCTTCTCTGACCCCACCATCTGCCTCCTGCAACAGGAGGAGGGATGTGGCCATCAGCACTACAGGTATGGTCTCCTCAGGGCACTTCCCAGCGGACACCTCTCTCCTCTGGGGCTTTGTACTTCAGTTGTGGAGTTTTCATCTACTCACGGAGTGTTTCATGAGTAGTCTCAGGTGGTGTTTGAGGTGCTGTGGGAAAATGCAGTGTAATGAGTCTTGAATTGCTTATCTAGCTGTAAGGGGAAAGGCAGAAATATAGATTTTGTGTGTGTCCTGTGCATCTGCACAAAGCTGTGTTAATGGGCTGTTCCTTGTTGGGAAAACCAAGCTCCCTCTGCTGAGGTTGCTGCTGAAGCCAAAATGTTGGCTTCTTCAGCGTGTGCTTTAGAAGCTCGGTCTCCATCCATTCCAGTCTTCCTCGCACTGCAGGAGGTGGGAATGAAGCTCTTCCCCTCTTCCTCCCCTCTGTGTTGGCTCCTTGCCTGTCCCAGGCTCCCCACAAAGTCTCACTCTGTCCCTGTCGTAATGCAGTATAACGGTAATAGTAGCAATGGCGCTTTAATTTATTCATGTCCAGTGCTCATAGGCATCTGCCTGTCTTCGTAAAGCAGCAGCAGAGAGGTGGCATTTGGAGAAGGGGTGCTGCTCTCCGAGTGGGTCGTGCTGGCAAAGGGATGAGGGGGAACCATCATCCTAAATAGACTGAATAAACAAGGCAGAGCGTGCTGAGGAGAGGCATGGGCCCGAGGAAAAATGAAAGGATGGTGCTCAGGTCTGTCCTAGAGGGGTGGTGGGGCTGACAACAGCCAGACCTGCCAAGTCTGGCTTTGCTTTTGGTTCCTAGTCTCCCTGAATTTACAAGCGTGCCGATCCAGGGCTCTGGTTCAGCCAGTTACTCAAACCACACCGCTGGGTATACTGGTCTTTTGGGTCCAAGCTTTGCTGGAGCTGTGGGGGCATTAAGACTGAAGGGCTTTGGCTAAGGTCATTGCAGAGCTGCTGCTGTCGTTTTTCTTCTGTTGATGGCCCTGGATGGATGAACATCCCCGATAATGAATGAATGTGCATGTGTTTGTTTAAAAGCTTGTAGAACCATAGTACAATTGATTTATGTAGAGTTCTGGAAGCCATGAATATCCTGCAGTTGCTTTTTACGTTCTTTTTTTTTTTTTAAGTGCATGTGTGATTTATACAGAAACATAAATCTTAGCGAGTCAGCATATAAATATTATTCTCAGCCTTACATTAAAGGATCAGCGTCCACCTGAAATGCAGTCCGTTTCCTCCTGGTAGATGTTAGAGCTATGTACACACATGCTTCTAAGACCCCAGCCGACTGATGTGGTTTTTCAATCACATTTTCTCATTCTTTATAATAATTTTTGTGCTCTCATTGCTTCCCCCCCCTTTCTACCTCAGAATTGCAAGGAGGAGTAGGCTGACTGGATGCAGCTGAGCATCACCTATAGATGGGAGGAGCTCATACAGGGACAAATAGAGAGGAAAGTAGAGGTTTTTCTCTTAGAAGTCTCATTATAGCAGGAGCACAAGCCAGCTCTCATATCGCCAAACCACACAGAGCTGTGTGCGCTTGGCATGGGCTTGGCAGGGCCCATCAGGATGCTCACTTCTTCTCCTCCTCCTCCCGCTGCTCTTCAGGGCCTTGGCTGAGCTGTGGTGTGCCGAATCGCAGGTGCCCTTCTCGGACACTGAGAGTAAATCAGACCCCCAGCGTTTTTGGAGTAGGAAATGCTATTTATAGTATTGCTTCTCTGGACAAAAGACTTGAATATTTATAGCGGGGTTAGGCTTACAGTCTTCAGTAGTCTCACTAATAGCAAAAGACCTGCCTCTGTTGAGTCAGGAAACATCTATGTATCCCCCACTTACTATATTTTTAAAATCTATTTCATCTCCAAAACAGCAGTATTTTTATTTTTAAGGGCTAATAATTCATTTCATATAAGGCAGGTGGAGTCCGGGGGAAAAAAAAAATCCCCTATAAAAATCCAGGAATATAAAATCTTAAGAGCTTTAGAGACATTCAGCTGTAAAAGATCGCAGAAGATCTGCGTTATTCCTGCAAAGAATCGAATTGACCGTGTACACGGTACGTGCATGTGCGTGCTTTCCGAAAATAACCCAAGAAAGGGACAGTAACATAAGCAACAAAGAAATGAGGTTTCCTGACTTCAGCCTAGAAATGCTCAACGCCAAAATAATAAATATATGACGGCTTGGTATTTCTGTAGCATCATTCATCTCGAAGGATCTCGAAGTGGGGAAAAGAAAGAGATCGTGTTTTGGCTGATGAAATGCAGCCACCTCCAGGTCAGGATGCAGCAGGCGTTTGACGCTAGAAAAGTACATCCTTGTTTTGAGGGGAAAAAAGTTTAAAAAGTTGCCTTCCGCTTTTGGATGCGCTTGAGGCACTGAAGGATGGAAGAGCACTTGCAGAACAAAGCAGCGTGGTGTCCCTCCCTCACGCCTCACTACCAGCACCAGGAACCCCTCTCTGCGGTCTCTGCCAGCAGCTCAGGGCACTTCTTTGCTTCCTGTACCCAACCACAACCTTACGAGGTCAAGCAGAAATCAGACTTTTAGGAAGTTTCCACCCAGGAAACTTAAACTCTCCAACTTTCATTCTTTTGTTTGTATTTTAAAACTGAGCCACGGTCTCTCCTGTTTTCCTTGGTCCAGGCTATACACTGAACCAGGGGAACGCTGTTCGTTTCCTCCATTATATTTGTTTTATTCGTTTTATTTTTAGTGAGTTTTATTTTATGTTAGTGTATGCTGGGAAATGCCCTGGTGAGTTAACAGGAAAGGTGCTACAAAATGCAAACTGCATTATGTTTTTATTTACTGTGTGAGTGCCCTCCTCTGCTACCCGAAAAGTGGGTTTAATGCATCAAGGGTGTCAGGAGGTCTGGTTTGGATTCCTTTAATATCAAATGTAAGTGTCAGGGAGAGAAAATTGGATGGAGGAGGGGGTTGTTTACATATTTTCAATTGCTAAACTTTATTCAGCAAGGAGGACCATTTCCCAAGCAGATTTTATTTGATTTGTTTTCTTCCAGGTGCCAAATTTGTGCAGGGTCAATTTATGAACTGCATCTGTGCCCATGTGAAGATCTGTGGGGACTCTGGGTAGAGATGCTGGCATTTTCCTTTCCCTCCCTTTGGCCTAGGGTGCCCCATGGTCGGGGACCATGCACAGAGCGACTTGATCATTCACTTCAGCTGGTGGCTTCACTGCCCAGCTGTAAGGTGACGAGGGAAACCCTTGGAGGTGCAGGGACCATTTTCATGGGCTGTCCCATTCCATTTGCTTTCTGCAGCCTAGTCAGCTTCTTGCATTTAATGTTTTGTATGTGGGGCTTTTTAGGATGCTCAAGGTGTCTTCTGCCTTTCCCTGAGGCTAGCTAGTCTCATCTAGAAGAAAATATCTCCCAACGCAAAGGTTTCTCACCAATTACATCTCGAGTTAAACGCAGCAGCTCAACAGCTTAGAAGCAGAGCGCTTGGTGTCACCTCGTGGAAAGGGCCACTCAGTCTGATAAGCTTTCTTCAAGCATGGCCACTCCCTGATACATCAGAGGAAATGAATTACAGCGCGGAGCAGTTGCGTGGTGTGAAGACACACTTCTCTCCTGACTCCGCACAGCTCCTGGTGAAACCCTGTGGCTGGATCTCTATTCCTTGTTCTCTTAACAGTATGGACACTGTGTGAACCACACAAACCCTCCTTCCCATGCCCAGTGAAGAAGAGGACAAGCACCAGGGGACCCCGAGGTCTGCCTGCAGAGCCCTGGCTGTACTGCTGTGGCTAGCCTGCCCCTGTTTTGCCCTGCCTTTCCTCACAGGCACTGCCATTTCTCACAGAAACTGGATTAAGCATATCCTTCAGGCTCTCATCTCATGTTCCAGGCTGCAGGAGGGGATGAGCGTACAGTCTCACCTGCTGAGCTATTCTTATATCCACTAACCCTCTCTGCTGAGAAGTTGCCTCTGATTTCAAGATGAAAGTTGTTGCCTTTGCTTCCATCCTTGTCAGAAAGACCTAAATGCCTCCTGCCAGCAGACTTCTTTACTTCTTTTCTGTGTGTATGTGTCTGTACAGTGATCAGGTCCCCTCACTACCTCCTCTCAACCATGATAAATGTTTTTTCCTTCTTAAACCTTATAGTGCAAGTCTTGCAGTCCAGCTATGGCTTCTACTTGAAGCTTGCTTTTGAAATCTCTCCATTATTTCTGCGTCCTCCTTGGTGGTGGATCTGGAGCAGAAGAAGGCAAGATAGGGATGGCAGAAATGAGGTACAGCATGCTGTCACAAGGATCAGATGTGGATAAAGGCAGTCTTTGGAATAGCTGAATATGCACCCTTGAGGAAGACTGGCAGATAAATCCTGCCTGCATGCTGGTCTCACGATGGGCAGGTGGGCCATGTGCCTTCAGGAAGGGGTAAGGTCAACTCCTCCCAGGAGTGATGAAGTACAGTCTCCATCCTACCTCAGATTGCACAGCTGACTAGACCAAAGTTGTCATCCCTTTCAGCCTCACTTTCTGTGCTTCTATAAATCTATTTTTGGTGTAGCAAGCAACAAAAAAACAGGGCAAGGAACTGTCTGGAAATACATTAAGATTCATCTGCTCTTAGTGCTTTTTCTGCTTTTGCCACGATGGCTATGGAGGGGCCAGCAGGTCATTACTGGTGCCTTTTCTCCATTTGTGAGGTAGATGACAGTGGATGACTCACAGGGATGTTATTTTTTGCCAAGTTTCTTTGGGAGTCACGTACCGAAGCAAACAGCTTTTCTTGAGGTGGCAACCTCAATGAAGATCGTAATCAAGAAGCGTCACCACCGTTGGGTCTGTACATGTAGCCTGCTACCACAAGGATGGCTGCCGTCAGATTTACTGGAAAAGTGAGACCTTTCCCCTTCACAGGAAACATGCCTGAAGGGAGAAATTCCCAAGTATTTCCAAAACACCTTTTCTCATTTCCTTGCTATTTTCTTTTGCTAGACATCACTGGGGTAAACATCTTTTATCTCACTGATGTTCAGTGCTACAATCCAGACTCCACCAGAGTACACGCAGTGACTGCTTTTACCTCCAGGAGATTTGGATGAAGCCTTTATCTTTTCATCAATGTTCCCTATAACCCCCTCTCCCCAAAAAATCTGCACCACGAGATGAACTTCTTATAACAATATTCCTCTGTTAGAGTTGGAGCTTGATGATAAGGGCTGTTTTAGCAGCAATCTTTGGGTTGAAAGCTTGAGTAGATACTGCAGTAATTTATTCTACTTTATGCAGCTGCACTGTATCTGGTGTGGCTCGCTTGACTTGGGTAAATTCATCAGTGTTTTCTGCGTTCTGTGATATAGGTGTTGTAAAATGCGGAATTTCAGCTTTTCAGAATTTGGGTTTTGTCACAACACAATGATGCCTCCCCGCTCGCACTGTCACCAGCGGCTCAGTGTGCTCCGCTGCTGGGAGTTGCCTCCTGCTTTTGTTCTAGAAAGATGAAGGATTGCAAAGGAAAAGTTTTTCTCTAGTTTATAGAATTGGTCCTATTTCAGAACAAAACTCATATCGTTCCAGAGCAGTTAGGGCCATCGCTAGGCAGAACTTCACACATTTCCAGATCTGATTCTTTCTTTGATGTATGAGTTATGGGGCTTGGCGAGCCCAGAAAATAGTGCAGGCTGGTGCTGACGTGGAATTAGTTAAGAGAAAAATCTTGATATTTTGTAAAAATGTTGTTGACAAATCATCAGTTAGAGGTTCGAAAGATGCTGGGATAAAAATGGCATTTTTTTTTAATGTTTCATGAAGAAAAAAAAAAAATATTGGCTTGTGCCACGTCTTATATGGCCTGAATCAGAAATGGCCAAATGTCAGGAGTTTGCAGCTGTGATACAGGAGTTTCATTTATCATCAAAAGGGGAAACAGCTCCTTCATGCTGAGATCAGAACGGGGCTAACTACACCGTTTCCTCTTCCAGCCTTCGTTAGGGTGTTTCAGTGGCTAGGAGCAATGATTTATTCCATCCCATTACCCAAACCCTGTGGATGTGGATCAAAATGGGGACAGGCCATGTGGCTTTTTGTTGTTGTTGTTGTCCTGCATCAAGCTCAAATGTGTCCTGACCCAGAGTACTGCAGGATAGTCACGGCAATGCTGATAATGACAGGAATTGATCAAAGTAAAGTTTGTAGCTAAGGATTATATACATATATTTATATATACATATGTATAGGTTTTTTTTAAATGACTGATGTATTTGAGAAAATCTGATGGCTTTCCATGGCACGATCCCTTCTTCAGGTCTGAAATAGCGGCACCAGGCTTCAAAGCTATGTGTAGGATGAGAAGAGTCACTCAGAACTTGAGTCAACAGGTCTTGGGTCATTTCCAAGTTAAAACCTAATGGGTATTCATGGGATACGGGCATTGTTAGTCACAGAGCAGGGTAAGAGGTTAGTCATCTGTTGGGGCAAAGAGAAAGCTAATTATTTCTAAAATACATCTATATGCACACATAGAATGTGTAATGAGTATATATGTATGTTGCAGACAGAAAGAAAGATTCTGATACCATGATCTGTAATTATCAATCCCTTATGCATCACCAATCTATACAACACTTTGCATATATAATAACACAGTAAGAAACTTAGTGATCTCTTGATCTACTTTATAGCACTGTTGCTGGTTATGTTTCCAAACTGCTGGATAACCAAAATGTGCCCAGTAGTGCTGAGAAGGATCAGTGCTTTGATACTTGTTATTTAACAACAGTGTTGTCCTGGCTGCCGAGGCTGCCCCAGGCAATGTACCAGCACTCCACCAGTGCCAGCAGAACTGCTCCAATCAAGCACTTGGCCCTTGGCCTGATGGATGTGTCCAGAGGTGCCACCACCCGCTCTCAAACCAGTGCTGCGATGAGTGCACGTTCCATAACGCAACATCACGAGCAGATGAACTGAGGTGTCTTGGGGTCCTGGTGTGGCCACCCAGCTGCCTTGTAGCCTATAACTGTTTGGTGGATCCACCACCCATCTCCCAGCCCCGCTTCCCAACACGAGGTCTATGATTTGGCAAGATAACCTCCGTGTGCCTGGAAGCACACGGGGATGAGGACTCTCTTGCGGTGGTGTGTTGAAATAGCGCTAAGCACCATCGTAGGATGGATGCTGTGCACCAGCTGCATCTCCCTGTGTGCCCGTGGCTGGTAAGGAAGGGGATGGGATGCAAGAGCAGGGCTGGAAAGAGGAGAGCTCAGCCCCTTTTGCACATGCGTTTGCAGGCGCACACATGAGTTTTAGGACAGAGGCTCCGTCACGGGGAGGTGGAGCTGGGGATGGGAGTGCATGTGCGTGTGTGCACAGGGGGCACAGACAGGGAGAAGGTGACTGCGGGAGGGGAGGAGAGAGGGCTACAATTGGTACCAGATGCCCTCAGAAGCTAATGACCTGACAAACGCTGTGCTCATAAAACAAATTCTTTAAAAAGGAAGCAAATGGAAATATAAGCTAGTGAAAGAATTTGCAGCAGCTGCCCTGAAACCATTTCTCACTTCATAAACAGGTCTGCATTGAAAAAACAGCCCCTTTCTTCTTGTTCTCCTTTGTGGTCCCCTCCTGTGCCCACCGGCTCCTTTAGGGTTGTGGCCTGCAGGTTTCCACCGTGTCTTTGGCTCAGTGAACTTGTCCAGAGTCAACAGCACATTGCGTTCCCTTAATGTCCGTGTCGGCAGTGACTTTTTTTTGTGTGTATGTGTCATTTTTGGGATTTCTAGCCATGCATCCTTGGCTGGAGAGATTGAACAAACACAGGAGGCAAAGGCTGCCTCTGGAGCAGGGGGGAGACGTTTGGGTACACCTTTCTCCCTCCCTCCCTCCTCTCCCCGGTGGTCACCTGAAGCTGCAGCACATCTGCCCCTGCTTCAGGCGGGCTGCTGTTGGTTTTTGCACTGCTACCACTCCATAAAAGATAAAGCCTGACTGCCAGATAACCAGGGTTTTTCCTTGTGGGAGCTGTTGTGGCAACCCCGTGTCTTGGCCCCATTCCACCCCAGGAATCTACTGGCTGCATTTCACTGATGGAGACCATAGCCCTTAGGCCAGCACTCCTCTTCTCTGTGGGACTATTTGTGATGGTTAATTAGTCAGTACCAAATGACTGGTCCTTGGTGGGGAGCTGCTGTGGTGAGGAGGGGACTGTTTAATTCCCAGGGATGGGTGACACATTGCCAGCTTTACAGGAACCTCTTGTAAATTGAGGTGGTGCACAGGGGAGGACAATTCCTCCCTTCAGCTGCATCTCACCTTGGTGGCCACAAGTGAGTCTCTAGAGCTGGACAGGTGCATGTTGAGATGGTCTTCATCCCAAAGAGCCTGGCATCAACATTCACAGGCTTGAAATGCTGCATGAGCCTGTGGGAAGACCGAGCTGCTGAAGACCACCAAAGCAGAGTGGGAAGGTGACCAGGATGGGGTGGAGGAGACAGTTGCAATGTGTTCAGCTTCTCCCTCCTGCCCCAGGCTGTGTGGACACAAACTCGGGCAACTCTGCTGCCAGGTCTGGATGCAGACTGCATGTAGTTTGGAGAACAGCTCATGGATGGTTCCCTACTATCTGCAGAGGTTTCTTCCCCAGCTAGACCTTTCCTTGCCGTCAGAGAATGCTCTGTGCATTCTCTGATGTCTAATACAGGGCTTGACATACCTGTCACCCTTCTATCAGCAGAGGCTTTAAAAAGGCCTCTTCATCTTTTCTTCCTGACTATCTGTTGCTGCAAATCTTGTCTTATTCTGTGCTAAGGCTGACTGAAAGGGAAGTGTGGATTCAAAAGTTACCAGGAAGGAGAAACATCCAATGTTACTATCTGGGCTTTGCCACCTTTGGAAAGTGCAAATCTCTTGCTGTCCGCTGTCTGCTCCCACACACTCGTGTCTGAGGCGTGCATGAACGCAGTATGTATGAGGGGACACACGTGAATGGCTCCAATCATGCGTGAGTCTAAGGGCGTACCGCTATGGCACCACAGAGAACAGTTTCAGGAGGTCTCTTGCCACGAGTCCTCTGGTAGCCAGTATGATTTGCACATCTTGGAGATAAGAAACTGTCATGTGGTAGAGATGACCTTGCTGCTGGAGAAGCTTCAAAGCTCTCAGGAAGGTGTTACGATGGCTGTTGTTTATAGCTTTATCCTTTGTGCCTTCAGAAGTGCTGCTCGATAGGACTATCTGATATTAACTTTCCCACTTTGGCCATGGGAGCTGTGGCCATGCTGGGTATGTCATCTGCCTGCCCTCTCCCTATGATCTCTTTTCTCTTGGTCCACATACACCAGGTACCACGAGCCCCTTTGGGACCCAGCTGTGTGCAGGCTCTGTGCAATGCAGTCTGCACACCCTGGGGCAGAGGAGCTGGAGCAACCCCACCAGACAGCACAGATTTTGGAAAGAGGGTTGTTGGGCCATGCCTCCTCTCATCAGCTTGGAAGACCATGATGGTCTGTGGGAAGGTGTGGGCTTGGCCGAGGCCCAGGCAAGGCAGAGCTGGAAAAAGGTACCCTCCTGGTATCATCAGCAGGAGACTTCAAGCCTGGAAGTAGCTGGGACTGAGGGAAAGGTGTGCATCTCTGTAGGCATCTGTGACTCGTTGAGCATCCCATGCAGGTGCCACCCACAGAGAGCCTTTCCTTGCTGCAGAAACCCTGGGACCCACTTGCTGATCCTTTCCCTCTTCTCCTGTATAGCTGTGTCCATGGTGCCTGTGCAGGATCAGGAATCTGCACACAGCCGCTTCTTGCTCATGCTGCCAGCCTCAACTGCACCTCCGACAGCCCAAGGCGCATGGTGTGCACCGTCAGCTGTGAAAATGGCTTCATCCTCCACTCCAGCAGTGGGAAGAGGTTGGGCTCCACACAGGTGAGTGGACCTCGGGGTGGAGGTGACCTTACAGCTTGTTGGCCTGAGTGCTAGTGAAGAAAGGCTTAGCCACCCCAAGGCAGTTGGAGTGACCGCAGGACACCTTGTTCCTCCAGCCCTGACCTTCTCACTGCTCTTCCATCAACCCTCAGCCCAATGGGGAGGCTCTGGTGCTGGACCTCTATTGTTGTGGCTGGTAGTCCTGCTTCGGGAACCCCTATTCTTTTCTCTCTGCAGTCCTCCCACCTCTCCCAGTGCAGTGCTGCCTGGACACCCTGGCTCTGCTGGGCGAAAAGCCACTGCAGGGGATGTCCTAAGCCAGGGTGGAGAGGTAGGAAGAGGGGGAGAGGTGTAGACATTTCTGTTCTCCAGATGCACATTGCTGGGAGGTTTAAACATCCCTGGGATGTTTTCTCTCTTAAAGCTGAAGTTAGTGGCTCAGGAAAAAATGAAGTCATTGCAGAGCAACTATATTTAGAGGCAGCTGACAGCACTGAGAGCTTTTCTTCCTTTGTGTTGCATTGCAATAACACTGCCCATGCCAGCGGGGCAGCGCAGAGGTCACCATAAAAGAGTTCATCCCACTTTCCAGAGGGCTGGGGGATGCCTCATAAAAGCCCCCAGCCAGTAAGGCTTTTAGCTGTTGACCGAGGAGGCCTAGGACTGAAGTGTCCTTGGGAGCTGAGCTACCTCGGGTCAGGACAGTCACGTTGGCAGGGTCATGGGCACAGTGTGTCCCATTTTTGGGCTGTTCCTGGAGGGGGAACAGGAGTCCTCAGGGCTCACCTGGTCCCTGTGCCAGCCCAAGAGAGCATGAGTTCACAAGGAGTGGAGAGAGATGGAGGAAAGTCAGTCTATGTCAGTAGGGTGGACTATTCCTCTCCTTTGAGAGTTGCAAGTGCTCGTGATGCCTGGCAGGCAGATTTCCTGTGCTGCAGCCATTGCTGTTAACCGAAGGAAAGGAGGGTACAGGAGGGTGCAATGAGGCAGCTGGAGATGCACTGCTCAGCCCCTTGTCAGTGGGGAGGTTATTAATTACATGGCCACATGGCTCTCTGTGGGCCAAGGCATGCCCAGGGAAAAGAAAATGTTCCTGTTCTCCTCTGAAACAAAATTGCACAAAATAAATCTGCCTCAGGTCACAGTTTTCCTGTGTTTGGCAGTGAGATGAGAAACTTCTGGACAGAGCTTCGCCATGTGGCTGTCACAGCAGATGGCAGCTCACAGGTGCCCTGCGTTTAGGGTGTTCCTGGTTTGGCTGTGTGACCCCACTCATCTTGAGGCATTCTGGGGAAACGCACACAGCTCTCCCCTGAGCATCCTCTCCCCCTGATTCAGCTACATCATGGTCCTGTGCACCCAAGGGTACCAGACTCTAACTTAGTGACATCCCTCAGAGCCACCATGTCCACCTTCAATCAGAACATGTTGGCTGGGAGGACAGTTTGACTGTATGAGCAGTGTGGCTGTACTCAGCCAGTGAAGGGACATCAGGAACAGTTGAAAGACACCTCTTTGGTCTGTAGCCCCGTCTTAGGGCTGCTGGGCTGGGGTTAGCGGTCTGGGAGCAGAAATCTTAGAACATTTTGGGTTGGAAGGGACCTTCAAAGATATCTGCTCCAACTCTGCCATGGGCAGGGACATCTTTTATTAGACCAGGTTGCTCATGACCCACCATCATCCACCGGTCTTTTTTGATGAAGTCCGTGTCGCATGTTGATCATGTTTAGTGGTGGGATCGCTGGGTGCCAGGTTCTCATGCAGTCCCCCAGGAGCTGTAAATGCGGTTATATGAACCTCTGACTGCAGTGGGGTCTGTGGGCTGAGGCATGAGAGAATTGCTGCATTTGGGGAAAAACAATCAACAGGAGAGCTGCCAGTCAGTGGCTGAAAAATGGCTTGATCTTGTAGGGGAGAAAATTGCAGCGCACAGAGGTGGGAAGCTCAGGAATTTGTAGTGTATCTTGAAGGGATTTTCCTTTTTCCCTTAATGTGCTCTGGCACTGCTCAGACAGCGTCCATACAGTTAATGTCTTTTTGGAGTCACAGACGAAGCATTAGAAGGTCTCTTGTGCAGGTGCCTTGCTTGTTACTCCAAGGGGCAGTCCCTGCTTTCCCACCCCAAACATCACCTGGTGAACAGGTAGGGGTTTCATGACTCAGTGTCCAGAGTGGGGAGAAAGGGCAGGTTAGGGGAGGTAAAATGGGAGAAAGCTCTCCTTGTACTGAAACCTGGGCCAGCCCTTTCTGCTGTGGTGGCAAACCAGTGGATTAAAGCTCGCTCACAGGGGTCTGATGTAGCCTTGCTTTCTCTGCAGCAGGAGGTGGTGTTGACGTGCAGCTCAGGGCAGTGGGACAGATCTGTGACTTGTGACCCTGTCGACTGCAGTGTCCCTGACCAATCCCACGTGTACTACGCCGAGTTCTCCTGCCCCAAGGGGACCACCTACCTGCAGAGATGCTCCTTCTCCTGCATCCACCCGGCCAAGTTGCAAGGTATGGTCCAGAGTGCTGGGAGATTTAACCACCCTTTTTGATGCCACCTTTCTGTGCCTGTCCCAAGCAATTCAAACAGAACTTTAAATTTCCCAGTTATCCTGGCTTCTGCCAGCCAGGTGGGGTCTTGAGAGACCTCTTGAAATGGTGAGCATCCATTCCGCTTGAGCGGAGACACCGTAGTGTGGGGATAACTCCCTCTGACTCCCATTTCCTGGCTGGCAGCCCTTATCCGGCCACCTCAGGGTGTAGGAGTGTCTTCTCCTGGTAGCTGGTGAGGTCCTGTATCCATCAGTATTATGGGGACAAGGAAGGCAAGAAGTGCGCAGGCAGCCAGCAGGGGCCAAGAGGACTTAAAAAAGCCAAAAATGGCTCAGCGCCTGGTGGCTGTGTGAAAGCCTGTGGTTTAGGGGGCCTGGGGCTGTATGAAACCATAGAGACTGATGCCCACAGCTGCAGAGCAGTCTGGGAGATGTTCACCACCCAGATGCACAGCAGTCCCCCAGACATGCCATGGCCTGGCTTTCATTCTGCCGACTCCATCAATAGCCGCAGGAATGTTTTTAAGCCAAGTCGGAGAAAGAGAGCTACTGTTCCTGTCTATACAAGGCTGAGCTGGATGGGATTTCTGGGGTAATTGCCTTGACAGCTTCAAGTATTGGGACTTTATGTGAGTTTCCACCAGTGCCTTTGCTCTGAACAATCACATACAACAAATCATTTTAATGGGTGCCCTATTTTATGGAGACATTTATAGCTGAAACGTATGAAAATAATTTACTTTTTTTTATAAGTTAAATCTAAGGAGCAAAAACTGTAGGGAATTAAGGTCTCATTTCATGATGGGGGATACTGATCAAAGAGTACCATGTGAGCGGCAACTCAGCAGCCCAAATTCCGCACGAACTGATGCCCATTGCCTTGGGTGGGTCAGCTAAGGGCAAGGCTTCGCTCTGATCTTTCACTCACAGCCGCCTCTTGTTCCCGCTGAAGTCAACGGGAGATTTGCCATGGGCTCCCTTGATGGGAAGTCATCCCCTGGATGGAGCGCCCTGGGTGACTTCCAGCAACTGACTTCCAGCCAAGGCTGCCGAGCCACGCGGGCAAACTCGCAGAGGTCCAGCCGACACGGCTGAGCAGGGACGTGCCTGATGCTTGTTCTCCCTGTAGGCTTGCGTCCTTACGGGCAGGCTCTCAAGGCTAATAAATGCTAAGAATAGGCAAGGAGAGGATGACGTGGCTGCATGGTGCTCAGAGGCCGGGGGTGACCCTTGGAAGTGCTGGCCTACCAGGAACACAGGCGCTGCGTGGAGGCATGGTCTTGTCCCTGGTCCAAGAGCAGTTGTAGGCAGAGCAGCGATTCTGTAAAAAGAAAGAGATGCTTGAAAGGAGTGTGGAGCCGTCTGGCCACATGAGGAACCTGCTGATCCAAGCCTCTCAGTAGGAAGAGTCCCATTTACTCCAGTCCAGCTCTTTTCTCTTGCTCAGCGGTTCCCAGTAAACTGCCCATCATCCATGCCATGTGGGTGATGCAGACCTGGACACTCACCAAAGACACCCAGAGCTGTGCAATTTTGGCCACCCATTAGCTGGATCTACCAAACCCCTTTGTCTCTAGAGGGATAACTGAGAGCTGGGCTATCATACTCAAGCCAAGCCTTTAGTAATGTGTGGTTTCAATTCCCAGTCACATCAGTTAAGGCTCCTGCCTCTGTCCTGCTGGCACTTTCCAGCTTGTGATGCACATGTAGCTCGGGGTATGACAGCTTGTAAGGGAAGGTAAGGACAAGCTGCAAAAAGCACCTGAGGGGAATGGAGATGGACTGAGATTGTCCCTTCCCTGCTTCTGTCTGAATTCAAGGAATTTGGTTTCTGCCTTAGCCTGACCAACCATGCAATGGAATCATGGTCTTCATACTTGTTGCCCTTGGCATCACTATCCACTCTAACAAGAGGACTTCTGATTGCTCTGAGCTTCTCTCAGCAGGGCCCCATCCCCGGGTCAACTCTAACCCCAACATACTGCTTCTCTTTCGGGGCCAGGAACAAACCAGTGGCTGACCTGCCTGGAGGACGGTCTCTGGTCGCTCCCTGAAGCCTACTGCAAGCTGGAGTGTGACGCACCTCCCACTGTGGCCAATGCCAAGCTCCTGGTCCCACGGTGCCTGCAGGGGAACCACGACGTGGGCTCAGTCTGTCGCTACAAGTGCAAGCCTGGATACCACGTGGCCGAGAACGCAGCAGGCAAGCCTAAGAAGTAAGTCTGTTATCACCATTTCCTTCCTCCTCTTCTCCCAACATGAGCAAGGAGGAGACATGATGGTAGGTTGGCAGTCTTGAAAAGCTGGTTTGATAGGTACCAGGCAGAGCAGCTTGCTCTGGTCACACAGATTTCTTGAGAGATGAGAGGCTTTCCCCTGATTTAGGTGAAAGCAGGTGGAAACAAGATGCAAGCTGCTGTTGCATGCATACATACATTAAATACCTTAACCTAAAGCATGCAGATTTTCCTGTGCATCTCAACACACTTGTCAGTTGCTGAAAATGAAGCATGTACAGAAGCATTTGTGGACTCCCAGTTAATTAGATGTAATAGGAAGCTGGAAGATTCCTGGAGCTGCTGTCTTTCCTAGAAGTGATAAAACATAGACCAAGGCACTGGGGGGTGTAAGAATGAATGACTGCCTTTTGTCAGAGTTAGCATTTTACCCCCTGCATGTCTTGGCTAAATTTAATCTGGAGCATTGGCATGTCAATTAGAGAAGATTTTTCCCAATGCTTCGGGGAAAAATTCCTGGTGATTCACTATCCCTGTACTCGGCCACTGTCGTGACATTGTGGGGGTAAAGTAGCATTCTGTCTGTGACACCTCCAGCTGAAGTCCCCTCTGGGTACAGTCACTAAAGATTCCCTGGCACTGACTGGGTCCTCCCCAGCATCTTGATGCTAGCCCAAATCAGGTAATTATGTGCTAATTGTTTAATGCCCCCTTCCAGTTCTAATTGAATGCAGACTTCATCTCTACTTTGCTCTGGGGTAGGGTTGTTGTGCACTGGGAAGCAGTTGCCAAATTTCTTGCCTTGTAATGAAGGAAGTGGTTTCTGTAAACAGCTTTTCGCAGTGTTAGGAGTATTTCTTGGGCCAAGGGGAGCTAAGCAAATTATGATTATGGCTACGATCACATGGACTGCTTTGCAAACTCATTCAGCTTGCATGCCTGTGGCATTTCAGGCACTGGACGTGCAATTAGATCAACGCAGCTTGCAAAGTTAGGCCATCTCAGTCATGCTGCGGCAGCTGCTGCTAAGAAGGATGCCCTCTGGGAGTTCCTGAGGCTCCTCTGATGTGTGTGTAACTTCCCAATGGGTCTGAACAGCTTGTGAGACAAGTCAAGGAAAATCATGCCACGTGGTTTATATTTTCATAGCAATGCATGTTGACATAGCATTTTCTCATCTGCTATTATTATTACTAATTGTTCTAACATCTTTGATGGGAGAGTACAATCCTGTTACAGTAAGCAAAACCAAACATTACCAGAAGCAGAAACTTCATTGTTTTCATGCAGATTAACTGCTGTGTGAGTGGCCTGATTCAAAGCAAAAGCCTTTCCTTGGAAGTGTAAATGCCGGTGTACTGTCTCATCTGGAGCTCTGTGTATACTCAGCATGAGTATAAACCCCTTGGCACGTGTAGTGAGTAGCAGCTACTAGCCAGTAAGCGGCCCAGTCAGTTGCTAGATTGCTGGAAATCCTTCTGGTGTTTCAGCCCTAGCAGGCAGAGGATGGGAGCTGCCGGAGTGAGAGGTTGCTTCCTTTGTCCAGACCAGTTTTGGAGAAAAGGAGTTGTTGTTGGAGGTGATGGAGAGCTCTGGAAGGGACCAACACTGGTGGGGTGCAGGTTGCTGATGTGCTGGTGAGGAAGCAGGGTCTTGGGTTTTGGGGTCCTCTGAAGTCTTTCTGGGTTCAGCAAACTGAGTTCTTGATCTATTGTTTCCCTATCGTCCACCAGCCCAGCAAGCACCAGCCTTGCAGAAGGATTTTATGTCACGCAGGTGTTGATGGGCGTAAGAAAGGAAGACTGTTTATGTGTACTAGATATTGGATGAAGGCCAGGCATGATCCACAGCTGACACTGAAGACTCCCCATGCCAGCTAACTAGCCCAACCTTGGAAATAGAGTCAGGCTCCCTTCAAATTATCCTTCTAGCAATCACGCCTTTTTAGAGGGGAATGATGGAAGAGGTATAAGCCCCAGCTGGCCTCACCAATGTCTATGGGGCTCGGACTGTTCTCCAGGGAAGGTGTAGAGGCCTCTTTGGGTGTCTGTAGGTTCCCAAAGGATCAGCCCACTCTGCTACTGTGTGAAAGACATGCTTATCTTCTCAGCTATTTCCTTCAAGGGCTGCTTGTCAGCACCTCCCTTTGGGGATGGCTCTGGATCCCCCATGGACAGGCACAGTTAAGCTGTAAAGTGAGCAAGCAGGAGGCCAACACAGCCAGGGCTTAGCATCACCACCTGATTAGCTGCTTTTTTTGATCAGCCTTCTGCAGTGCATTCCTCTCTCATGCACCTCATAAAGCACCGTGGCTGCTACAGCT
The DNA here is from genome assembly GCF_000695765.1 of Mesitornis unicolor. Classification (NCBI taxonomy): domain Eukaryota; kingdom Metazoa; phylum Chordata; class Aves; order Mesitornithiformes; family Mesitornithidae; genus Mesitornis; species Mesitornis unicolor. The sequence goes on along the minus strand of NW_010163223.1, from coordinate 25,728 downwards.
GGACTGGGGACCCAACCCCTGGGGCTTCGTACCTCATGTGGTAGGGCTGCAATGGCTGCTGTATGGAGGCCTGAGCCATGACTGGGATCCTGCTGTCTCTCTCCAAGACAAGATGCTCTTGGACACAGATTCTTACTTCTGTTTCCTTAGTTGAATTTTAGTGCAGAAGCAGTAAGGTTACTTAAGGCTTCTGCAGTCTTAGTTGAAATTCATTTCCCATGGCATAAGTGGAAGAGAAAGAGGATGAAGAAATCTGTTGTCTTGGAGAAGATGCTTTTATCTATTAACCTGAGTGAGGAAAGGCCCTTCCGTCTGCCACAGTCTCCCACAGCATCCTCCTGGAAAAGCTAGCATCCTTCGCTGGGTTAAAAACTGGTTAGATGGACAGGTCCAGAGAGTGGTGGTGAATGGTGCTGCATCCAGTTGGCATCCAGTGACCAGTGGTGTCCCCCAGGGATCAGTACTGGGCTCAGTTCTATTCAATATTTTTATTGATGACCTGGATGAGGGGATTGAGTCTACCCTTAGTAAATATGCAGATGACACCAAACTGGAGGGGAGTGTCGATCTGGTGGAGGGTAGGAAGAGGCTGCAGAGGGACCTGAACAGGCTGGGTCAATGGGCAGAGGCCAATGGTATGAAGTTTAACAAGGCCAAGTGCAGGGTCTTAGGCTGCAATAACCCCATGCAGCGCTACAGACTGGGGGAATAGTGGCTGGAGAGCGGCCCAGCAGAGAGGGACCTGGGGGTGCTGGTTGACAATCGACTGAACATGAGCCAGCAGCGTGCCCAGGTGGCCTGGAGGGCAAATGGCATCCTGGCCTGTGTCAGGAGCAGTGTGGCCAGCAGGAGCAGGGATGTCATTCTCCCTTTGTACACAAGCACTGGTGAGGCCTCACCAGTGAACTGTACTGTGTACAGTTCTGGGCCCCTCACTTCAAGAAGGATATTGAGGTGCTGGAGTGGGTCCAGAGGAGAGCAACGAGGCTGGTGAAGGGACTAGAGGTAAAGTCTTATAATGAGAGGCTAAGGGAGCTGGGGTTGTTTAGCCTGGAGAAGAGGAGACTCAGGAGGGACCTTATCACTGTCTACAACTGCCTGAAGGGAGGTTGTAGCCAGGTGGGGGTCAGGCTCTTCTCCCAGGCAACTGGTGGCAAGACAAGAGGGCATGGCCTGAAGCTGTGCCAGAGGAGGTTTAGACTGGTTATTAGAAAGCACTTTTTCACGGAGAGGGTAATCAGGCACTGGAATGCACTGCCCAGGGAGGTGGTGGAGTCACCATCCCTGGAGGTGTTTAAGGAAAGGCTGGATGTGGCACTTAGTGCCATGGTCTAACCGATGTGGTAGTGTTAAGTCATAGACTGGACTTGATGATCTCAGAGGTCTTTTCCAGCCTCAATAATTCTGTGATTCTGAGATACCACTGCTTGTCAACAAGGGATCCTTGAGTAAATGTTGATTGTGTAATCAAGATCCTGCCAGAGATTTGCTGCCTTTCTGCTGGCAAGATCATCTGACTGACGATGCTGACACGAAGGGTAAATCTTCTTTGACTTGTCCTAAAGGAAATCTGTTTTCAGTCCGGAGAGCCACTGGTTTCCAGCTGCCAAGCTATTTCACATCTAACCCCAAAATAATGGTAACAAGGGGAACTTAATGTGTGCATTCATGCTCTGTGATGGGAGGTCTTTGGTTTTAGACTGTGTCTCCCCAATGGCAGCACCAAACCACCCACCTGGATCACACAGAGCAACAAACTGCCAAGGAGCAATGTTTGGCATCACCCAGGGCTGCAGCATTGAAAAGAGCTGGCCTAAACGTCAGAGGTCAGATACTTTGGGGAAAATGGACATCATCCCTGCAGTAGTCCTTGCTGTTGCTTCCACCATGAGGCATTGTCTGAAGCAGCTTTTGAATGGAAATATCTAGGACATCCTTTATAGGAGCACACTTAATGCTGGGGGGATGCTCTCAGTTTGGGTACTGAAGTGGTCAGACCCTGCAGAGGGGTTATTTCACTTGCCCAATGTGGGATGATTCCTTGGAGAGAAGAGATTTCAGGATCTCAAAGCCACCTTTGTGAAGGCTTGACCCCCTTCTTCTACCTGGAAGGAATGAAGCAAAGAACCACCAAGGACCTCGGTCTTTTCAGGCAGATTTGAAAGCCTCAGCCTGCATTTTGACCAGAGATCAAGGGAGCACAGCCCAGCCCCCTGATGAACTTCCATGCACATGTTGTCCCCTCTGCTGCCTCTCCCTCTTCAAAGACCACATTGGGCTGAGAGAGACCATGAAAGAGGGAGAGGAGAGAGAACGTGGAGGAGAAAATGAACTGGCAGACCAGGGGCTGGAAACGCATCAGAAAGATCTCAGCGGGCAAAGCAGGACAGCCAAACCTGGGAGCATCGGAGTTCGCAGGGCACCAGGCCACTGTACATTTGTGGTGGGTGTGAAGGCATGGGGCATGTGCTGCTTCTGCCTACATCTGGTCCCTTCCAGATAAAAGACAAACACCCACGCAGCTGAGGGAGCCAAGCAGCCAGGTAAAGAAAACACAGGCTGTGAACCAGGCTCCTGTGTCACTTCCACCTCTAAGGTCTCTGATGAAGATTTACAGCCCAGGTTTCCCAGGCTCTTAGGAGCACAGCAACGGAGGTCCTACCAAGCTGATGTTACTTTCTTTCAATTTACCAGCAAATCCCCCTGCTTCCCCCGTACTCTTTTTGAAGCTGCCAATCTCCTGCCATGGGAGATGAGGCTTTAGGCTCATTTATCACCATTCCTGTACAGCAGACCCAGTTCCCCCAAGCTGGCCACCCCAGTATACAGCTGGATCCTGGCCAGGCTCTGTGTGCTCAGCTCCCAGAACCGAGCGAGCACTGCTGCCTTCATGTCAGATGCAGCCCACACTGGCCTCGGATGTCTCCCCTGCCTCCTCTAACCATCAGGCATCTGCTTGCCCGGTTGGAGGGGGACTCTTTGACTCTGATTTTCCTGGCTTACTTGTTAATCCTTGAGAAATGCTGCTAACCCAGATCAGAAGAAGTCGGGGGGTCTGGAAATTTCAAGCTGCTATAAGGTTGTGGTTTTTTAATATACATTTTTTTTTAAAGCCTCTCCCTTCCCTTCTCAATGCCTTAATATAAACTGCTCACTTCATATGTGCGGCAGTGGTCCACATGCCACCTTCTACCCTGGGGTCAGCCCAGGCTAGCCTGCTTTGAAGTTCCCCAGCACGGATGCTGGCGGTGGGGTAAGTCTCCAGAGCAATGTGGTTTCTCCCCCCAGCTCTGGGGAGAGGTAGGAGAGGCCGTGCACAGTGCCAGCCCCCCCAGGTCACTGCAGCACCACATCAAGACGAGAAGCCCTGGTGAAGACGATGGGGCTCTCAGCCACAGCGTGCACCTGTGCAAACTGCAGCTCCCGTGGTGTGTCCTGCCCAGCCCCGTCTCTGCTCCACAGGTCTTCCCATGGCTCCTGGGCAAAGGATCTCTGCTGCGATTTGGAGGAGCAACAGGGAGATGCATTAGCTGCATCTGGGATGCTCCTGCTCTGTAAAGGAGTTTGCACAGTGCCTGAGGCATCACTATGGCAATGAGGCATTGCGTCACTGGTTTGCTCCTACCACCGTCATGCCATCAGCTTGACCCCAGGAATTTGCCTCTTTCAAGTTGTACAGCTGGATCACACCCTGTGTGCCAGGCAATTCAGGAAGGGGGAAATGCTGTTTGAGGACCTGGGCATCCAACATAGATCAGTACCTCTTGCTCACCTTTAAAGATGGTCAAAAAGCGTTCAAACCGATGTGGGAGGAGGCAAGATCTGATGGGGACAGTGACCAACATCCCAGTGGAAAGGGTTAGGGTTAGGGGTGGCCTGAAACCACAGATGCTCACAATGGGATCCAGAATTTTTCCTTCTCACCATCCTTCCCTGTTTTGAAAGGTAGTTAGTGGTTGCAGTTCCCTTCAGTCAATTTAAGGCTGCTGCTCTCAGGGTGTCTTTGCAGCACCCTTGAAGCTCGGGTGCTCACACTGCACTCATCCATGCTCCCAGCATGGTCTGGTGGGAAGATTTGTGCAGAGCTCTGTGCCCAGGGACCTGCTTTCCCCCCCCGCCCACCTCCACATTATGTGCTGGAGCCCAAATTCACCATAGAAGGAACCTGCTGTCCCCCTTATACAGTCTTTAGTAAAACAAATTACCAAGTTCTGAAGGGAGAGGCAAATCTCTAAGAGCTGGAAATATTTTAAAATATGAGAATCTTTCAGAAAGTTCTCAGATTTCCCATCCAGGAGTTCACAGAAGAAATGTGATGGGGATGACCAACATCTCCTGCCCCAGATCTTGCTGCTCTGGGCTGTGTGACCCTGCACCGTGTGTAAGGGGGCAGCCGGGTGGCCCCACACAATGTCTGTGCTGCCTCAGGGGTTTCTCTAACCCAGTTAACCCCCCCTTGGCATACCTGCAGCATGCTATAAACCCCTTAACGCGGCGCCTGGAGCCCTGCCTGCTGGCACCGGTGGTGGGAGAGGGCAGGGGCAGGCAACTGGAGCAGGCTGTCTGGTAAAGAAGGACAGGGAGGAGGGGAAACGTCTCATTAAGGACAAGGCAAGCAGCACTGGCTCAGGTAAAGCCCATCAGCGCTGTCAAAACCTGTGTGTTTTGGGGTTATGGTGACATGTCCTCTTCTGGGAGAGCAGTCCCCAGCCAGCCTGACACCTCGTGGGGTTTTGGTGCCTCTGTGTAAAAGATGCAGTGTCTCTGCTGCTGCCAAGGACAGGAGGCTGGAAAGCGGGTGGGCTCCGCTCCTGGACTTTTTCTTCCTTTCTTTTTCATAATTTTTTTGGCAAGTAGCTTGCGCCTGTGCTGTTTTAGCAGGACAGGATGGTATTGGTCTGCTGCGGTATGACAGCCCCTTGGCGAGAGTGGGATTGACAGATCTGGCTGGAGTACAAAGAGGAGCCTCGGGAGCAGCTGGGCGCAGGCCAGCAGGATTTACTGGTGGAGGCTCACTCCATCCAGCAAAATATGTAGCTACTGGCACTGGGACAAAGCAGCCCAGGACCCACAGGGGCTGCAGGGCAGAGAGGAATGGCACCACGAGAGGCAAGGAGCAATGGGGTGGTAAGTGCAAGGAAAAACCAGCCGGTGCTCCTAAATCAGCACGATCCCTCCAATTATGGGAAGGAAAGGTCCTGGTTGAGCATGGGCTTGTGCCTTCAGGAGGACCTGCCTGTGGTGAGGGGTGGGATGGCATGGGAAAGCACCACACAGGGGGTTTGGTTGTGGTCCAGGAGAGGTCTCTAGGCTGCTCCTGCCTCTGTGGGATGCTTGGTACAGCCAAGGTAGGGTTTGTTTGGGGTGCTGCAGCGCAGTCTGGGGTTTGTGTTTTCCCAGGAAGTTCCTGAAGGTCCAGTGTCTGGAGAGTGGGCAGTGGGAAGAGGGGCGCTGCATCCCCGTGGTGTGCGAGCCACCCCCTCCTGTCTTCGAGGGCATGTACAACTGCACCCGGGGCTTTGAGCTGGACAGCCAGTGCGTCCTTAACTGTGAACCGCAGGGACAGCAGGTGAGTGACTTGAGGAGGAAGCAGAGATCGGCCAACGTTGTGCTTCAGAGCACCCGAAAACAGCATCCTGTGGCAGCTTGGCCGTCCCCAGAGCCAAATGCCCTTGTACCACCAAAGA
>NW_010163223.1:0-20010 GCF_000695765.1 Mesitornis unicolor | reverse complement strand
CCCGAAGGCTTTTTTGCTGGATACCAGCTGTGGCACAGGATGCACCACTGCCCCGGGATGCTCTCCTGCTCCCTGAAGCACATATATGCTGGACCAGATGGCTGCAACCCAGTTGCCCCAGAGAACTTCCCTCTGGACTTCACTGGCAGGAGGGGGGGTGGTCTTTACATTTTGTTCCCTCCCGAACCTGGGCAGTGGCCAGGCAGGGTGACCCCAGCTGCTACCGGTAGTAATTCCAGTTACTGTCCTTTTGCTTTGCAGGTTCCCATCGTCTGCACCAAGGAGGGTTTATGGACAGAGGAGTTCAAACTGTGCAAGAGCTTACGGGGCACCTGCCCGCCGCCCCCCGAGCTGAATTTTGTGGAGTACAAGTGCGAGCATGGGCACAGCATAGGTGAGGGCAGACGAAAGCTAAACAGAAAAACAAACCTTGTGTTGACTCAGCCCTTTCAGAGAGCTGAAGATCATGATGACTCTTCTTCTTGTACCAATCCCCACTAAATCTGTGAAAAAAAAATCCTGTTTTCTCTTCTATCCTCTTTTTAAATATAAAGCCAGGGGTAGCTTTAGCCTTGTGCATGCCCTGGTTGTATTCATGGGTGAGACTCAAAGCTAAAGCTGGTTCCAGTGTAAGCATGTCTCTTTTCAGAAGGAGCAGAGACTCACCTCTAGGGCAAACCCAGCCCTTTGCAGTAATTTTCCTAATCTCTAGCCCTCCAACCCCCCTGAGGTCTTTCCACTTGTTACCACTGCTGATGGGTGCAGGGTTAATGTGGCAGGCCCTAGATAAAAGCCACAGTGACAATTGTGTGTAACAGGGCACTTTCACCAGATGAGGGACCACATCATCCACTTCTTTCTCCAGGGCTTGGTCGCTTTGTGCTTTCAGGAAAAGCTGCAATGCTCCATCAGAGTTGTTGCATCCAGTCTGGCATCCCACTGGACAGGGGACTTGAGCAAAGCCCGTATCACTCTGAAGCAAACGCACCAGTCGTCTGGGTCTGGTCAAAACAGGCTGAGGTGACTCTAAGGGCAGGGCCTGTTAAGATTAAGCTTTGGACAGACCTGATTTGAAGCTGGGGTTAGGACTGGGATCTGCCTGCTTTTCCAAGGTGGTTTTTGCAGCTTTTTTGTCTTCCCGAGTTATGGGAAGCCAGTGGGAATTCAGCATGGTAGAAAAACTATGAAAATGCTTCCTAACCTGTCAACAAATGTCCCATAGCATCTAGGCCAGACTTATTTTCATGCTGGATCTCATGCTCTGCCATCACAGCTTGAATCTATCTCTTAGGGTGCGTTCAATTTTCCTTTCATCTGGGAGAAGGGAATTGGCAACCACTGCTGTAGGCTCTCACATAGTTCAGGATTTGAGGAAGGAGTTGTTGGGAGGGAAAGGGTCTCCTCTATGTCTGCCTCTACCCTTAGTGAGGAGCCTACACATTTGGGTCTGGTGGCCTCCTGCAAAACATTACTGCCTGGTTCCTCAAGGGTCTCTCCTCCGGCAGGTGCTGTGTGCGTACCTTCCTGTGTCATACCTCCGAGCGACCCCGTCATACTGCCTGAAAATGTAACCGCTGAGACCATGGATCACCGCCTGCAGCCCACCAGAGTCCAGGTAAACAGGAAGACGGATTCCTCTAGCAAGCGGCCCACTGGCAGCATAGAGGAGAGCCTCCCTCCTCTCTATCCGGTGTTTTTTACCAAAAATCTCTTTGTTTTGGGTGAAGAAGGGTAAGGCTTGGAAAGACAAACAGCATAAGTGAGCTTGAGGCTGGCCATCTCCAAGGAGCTGCCCATGGTGTGTGCTCTGGAGGTACCTTCTGCTATACCATAACCAGATTCCAGTGCCAAGGCCTTCCTCCCTCCCACCACTTCCTCCTCTTCTTCCCTCCCACCACTTCTTCCTCCTCGTCCTTCCCCTGCAGACGCTACTGCACAACCTCCTGCTCTCCCAAACCAAAGTTCAGTGTAAGTTATCAGCTCCCGAGCCAGCTTTCAAGGACTTGCAGGATACCAGAGTGAATGAAGTTAAATACAGCAATCCCACTGATTTTTCAGGACTGCTAAGCTGCTGTAATTGTCAGCTGGTGTGCTGGGAGAGCAAAAGCTGGCCCTGGCACAGCACGAGTCTGGGTCCCCGATTACCTGGCAGCAAAAACGCGACCCTGGGCAGGCATCTTGCTGCCAGGGAGGAGTCAGGGTGAACGTCAGCTGAACGGTGTCTGGCTGCCAGGGCCCGCTGGCCGGCCGGTTGCCGCTGCTGCTGGAACGGGGCAGCCTTTCCCTCCCCATCTCTTTCTGTAAGTCAAATAGCTCAAATAGTTTGGATCCTCATGGCACGACTTTCCCAAAAAGCAGCTCCGCTGGGGTAATATTTCTTAAAATAAAAATGAGATGCATAAGGAAGGAGGTGGAACAAAGAAAAGCAAACAATCTTCTTGGGAGCCAGTCCTCCCATCCAAACACTTTCCCCTCCTCCTGGGAACCCGCAGGAGGCCCAGCATCGTGCCTGTGGATACTACTGTGCGTCGCCTTGAATCAGACCCACAACGGATCGCTGCCGGGGGGTGAGGAAGCCCGGGACGTGTGGGATGGTTAAGCACGAGCCTTGGAAGGAGTCCTCGCCTTTGAGGGATCGGGTGGCTTGGCCCATCGAGGCGGTGGTGTTCGGCTTCCCTTTTGCCGCTGCTGCGGGCTCTCGTGCGAGGGAGGCATTTTGCAATGAGGAGGAGGAGGGAAGGGAGGTGTTATTTTAAGAAGCGGCGCTCCCCCTTGCCAGGAGCTCTCTCTCTCTGGACCATCTTGTTTTCCTCTCTGCTCTGGCTCCTGCTTCTGCTCCCCACATTGCTCCTCCAAGCCTCAAACAGCTCGCCGTTCCCGGGAGGTGCTGTGCTCCTGAGGTGGCAGAGAGGATGGGGTGAACCACACAGGGAGCTGCAGAGGCCACTTGGGGAGGGCACGGTCCTGTTTTGCTGTCAGCTCTGATTCATTATATCCTGCAGCTGAGCAGGTTTGTCTCTCTGCCCTTATTTCCCAGCCTGAAATATGAGTGTACAAATATGAGTATGTTAAAATGCTATTTAAGTTGCACAACAGCATATGACCCAGCCCAGTAAGGTAAGGCTACAAACACAATTTGGGTTGAGTAGGAAGCAGCAGCTCAGCCACCATTCTCAGCCTCTGCTGCATCTTACAGCAGCTCCTCTGCCTTCCCTGTGCTGGCCAAGGGTGGCCAGGACCTCATCCTGCCCCGTCCTGGCTTTGACTGAATGTGCAGCAAAGGGACCTGCAGCAAGTCTGCGTGGGCAGAGCCGTGCCACCTGGGAATGCTGAAGCTGGTCTGCCTGCTGCTGCGTGTTTCAAATGGGAGTGCTAGGAAAAAACGTACATGCTTCTGTGTGCAACTCCTGTGCTGTGAAGGGGCATCCTAGGACACTTTCACAAGCCAGCCATTGTTTTATGGGGCCTCAGATTTCAAAGTCTGCCTGAGCTTTACAAGGAGGAAATTGCATGTGTGGTGGGGCTTTTCTTCCCCCTGTGTAATCATGAGTGCTCCCCACAAACCCCCACTCAACAAGCGGGGCAACTCGTTCCAGCACCGTGAAACCGAGCCCTTCACATCTCGCTCTTGTGTCCAGTTGGCTGCAACAGCTGAGTTTGTGCCTTGTAAATACCAGCAACAACCTCAGCCCTGTGTGAGTGAACATTAGTCTGGTGTCTCTGCTTCAGGCCAGGGCCGGGGACGGGGGGGGTGACCCTGTTCTCAAAGCCTGAGCAGGGCTCAATCAGCAAATTGATGCAGGTGCTGAGTGGTGACAGGCTGAGCCCCCCACCCTGTACAAGTGAGAGGCTGGTGAATCCAGCATCGTGCAGAGAGGTGATGGCAGCCCCAGCCTGTTGTGGCCCCAGGTGGCTTCCTCCCAGCAGCAGCTTATGGCCAGTCAGTCACCGTGAGGCAGCATTGCTAGCCAAACCCCCTTCTCTGGTGGTCCCTGCCGTCTCCCTTTGTCCTCTCTTGATTGCATATCTATATATTACTTCATGCACATGTCTGTCTAGCCTCTGCCTTGAGCAATGCACCCTGGTTTGTGGGTTAACCAGGTGCGGCTATCCTGGGTTTGATGAGCTTCAAAGGGTTTCCCACTGGGCAGAGGCGCAGGGAGGGTCCTGGGAGTGCTACTGCTGGTCTTATCACTGCAATGAGCAGTGCCAGCATCGTGGGAGACACTCCACTTCTGATGGAGTGGAGCCCTCCACTGGCCGATGCCCTCCCTCTGCCGCCTCCTCTAACAGCTCTTTTCTCCTTTCCTCCCCAGCAAATTGTGTGCACGGGCAGACTGCGGTGGTACCCAGACCCCTCCATCATTCACTGCATCCAGTCGTGCGAGGTAAGCAGCCCCTGCCCCCAGCACAAGCCGCCTGCTCCTTGTGGGAGAGCTCCTGGCAATGCCGACTCGCTCCAGGAAAGAGCTGATGGCTTTGACTTGGTGTTTGCTGCGAGCTGGGCCGGGGCTTGTTGAGCAGAGCATCCTTGGGTACGGTCCCTCGCAGCTGGGGCGATGCTGGGGAACGAGAGGTGCTGAATAACCCATTTCCTTCCGTCTTGGCCAGCCCGGGAAGAATGTTCTAGCAAAAGGATTTCACTGGCAAGGGGTATCCCCAAAAAGCCTGTGGTGACTCCAAGCCTGAATATTTCCTTAACCAGAACCGCAGTTCTAGAGTAACACGGGTCCAGAAAAGCCCTGCATGACTCCCACATCCAACCAAAACAACTGGGATTTCCAGCCTCGTACATGCAAAACAAACCGCTCCTGAAGAATCTGCAGACAAAGAATTCCTTGCAGAAATCGGTTAGCTGCCCATTTCGTTTTGAATAATGACCAGGTGGGAGAAAATCACAGGCAGCCTGGAGTCAGTTCGCAAAGGAAATTAAAAATAGGCAGTCTTTGTCCAGCACTAGTTGTTATTATGATTGAGGATAAAAGGAAAAAGGGGGGATATTTTGGAACGTTGTGTGCTGAGAATTTGGGATTTTTACCAGAAAGGGAAATGTAAATGAAGTTTGCACACCAAAAATAGCTTTGGGTTTTGCTGATTATTTTTTTCATATGCTCATTTCAATGCAAATGATTGCTTTTGCTCACCGATTCCGCCTAGCTCAGCTCTTTGTCGGCTGAAGTGTGGGAGAAAGGGCGATGCTGCAGGGGGCACGTCCCCAGGAAGGAAATGCTGTGGTGGACAGAAGATGCAGCAGTTATTTCCCCAACTTGATGGCTGTGTTGTGCATCTCTAGTGCAAGGCACGGTCTGCGCATGTAGGGGAGTGAGGTGCTGTGTGTTAAAGAGGTGTTTGATGGTTGAGTACCAGAGCTTAGCAATGGATCCTCTGGCAGTTTAGGAGCTCCAGTACTTCCTAAGCAACATCTCTTAGCTCAGCTCTGAGGTAGTGTATTTGAAATAGCATGGTATTATGCGGAAGAGGAGTTCGGATGGTTGTGGTGGTCCTATCTGTGGTTCTCCTGCTAGCAAGGGAGAACCCCTCTCTGTGCTCTCTGGGAGTTGGTCCTGCCAAAAAAGAAACAGATGGGGTGTGATGTTCGGCTTCTTCCCTTTCAGTGCAGCTCAGGTGAGAGAAAGCCAACTCAGGAGTGAGGATGCTCCCTTAGGCTCAGGTACACCAGACTAATCTCGGCCTTTCCTCCCCTATGGTTCCTGCACCTCACCTTGGGTCTTTGTCTTCAGCAAGAGGTCCCATAGGGTATGATGAAAAATGCCAGCTATTTGTGTGTGTGTGTGTGTGTGTGAGAGAGAGAGAGAGGGACCAACTACCTGAAGTCCCAGCATCTCACAGTAACAGTCACTGTCTTTTCACTGGTCACCTAAACATGCTCACAGCCAACATGACCTCTTTCTGGTCCTGGATGCTTGTTACCCCCTTTAACTCTTAGAAAGCAATTCTAGAGAGCAGTTGTACCATGAAGGAGGTTAAGCAAGCCAAAATCACAGAATCCCAGAACGTCAGGGATTGGAAGGGACCTCCAAAGCTCATCCAGTCCAATCCCCCTGCCGGAGCAGGAACACCAGATGAGGTTGCACAGGAAGGCGTCCAGGCGGGTTTTGAATGTCTGCAGAGAAGGAGACTCCACAACCTCTCTGGGCAGCCTGGGCCAGGGCTCTGTCACCCTCACTGAGAAGAAGTTTCTTCTCCAATTTCAGTGGAACCTCCTGTGTTCCAGTTTGTGTCCGTTACCCCTTGTCCTATCATTGTTTGTCACCGAGAAGAGCCTGGCTCCATCCTCGTGACACTCACCCTTTAAATATTTATAAACATTAATGAGGTCTCCCCTCAGTCTCCTCTTCTTGTAGTGTCCTAACAGGAGTTGGAAAGTCCACGCTCTTCAATCACCCTTGTAGACTTTTTAATGTCTTTTCTGCTTTCAATTAATCTTACATCAGGAATGACCAAGCAGTACATACTCTTCTAGCTGAGGTCTCACCAAAGTCCTGCACAAAGCCTCCTCATGCTGGAAATGTCTCTTTTGATAGGACCCAGGACTATATCTGCTCTTTCTGCAGTTGCATCTGTCTGGCAGCTCAGAGGTATCCTGAGGTCAACAAGTACACCCAGATCTTTCTCTGCTTCCTTTGTTTCCAACTGATGAGCTCCGAGCTAACAGCAGATGTTTTACCATCAGTACGAGAGCTTGCCCTTCAGTTTTATACAAGCGAATGTCATCCTGTTTCTCTCTCTAGTCCTTCAGGTCATCTAACTAATTGTCAGATATCCTGATCCTCCCCTGTAGAACAATGTCTTCTTCCTCGTTAGCAATTTTGTCAGTGCAGGCCTATTTTTAAGGTCACAGTCACTCACTGTAATACTAATGAAGAACTATCCTCAGATAGTTTTTCACCCTGATACTCTCCTTTTTGATACAGCTCGCAGCCACCTCCTCCCTATTCCCCTCCTCCTCACTTCTCACATACGTGTCTGGTTATTCTTTTCACTGGGTTTTTCTCTATGATACTGCAGGTTGTTAAGGTTGGACTGATAAGCCAAGTCTTCCTAGGTAACATTTTTTTCATGTGTCTTATAGTAGTTGCTGTCTTGCCATAAAGAATAACTCTTAGCGAAAGTGTCTCATTCAAAATACTGCTCCAGGAGCTGCAACTCAGCACTAGGAAGAAGGGAGGTGTTACCAGTCCCCTCATTCGACTGCAAAAAATGCCCTGAATGCTTTTTCCTCTTCATCTGTGCTGGCTTCCACCCTCATTCCTATTCCTCTCCTGCTTCCATCCTTGTGAACAAAAACACTGCAGTTCTCCGAGGCCGTTTCACTTGGAAGCTAATCTCTTGTGGGATGGAGAGACATCACACAGTGAGAGTCAAGTGGAACTGTAATATAACCTGCAATCTGTCCTTGCTGCGTGATGTACCCCCACCACGTCTCCTTTTCTTGTTCTCCCCCTCATTTACCTGCACAAGAGATGTTCTGCCCCGCAGAGCATAGCCCCTGCTGGGTTCGCTGTGGTTCAGTTTGACTTGCTATGTCTACGGGATACCTTAGTCCCAGGTTCCTCCTCATTTCACAATAATCCCTCACTGGAGGCACCTCCTTTAGGAGCCCAGCCTCTACTCTCCACTAGGCAGTGAAATGCTGTTCCAGTGGACTGTCCAGGTCACCTCAGGTCTGTGTTACCCCTCGGAGATGCCGTTGTCGCCTCATTGACTGCCAAGCACGTGTTGGATGAGGAAGCTTTATCATCTGGACACCTCAGTGAGGGGAACAACCCTACGTAAGAGAAATCCAGACCTCCTGGCTGCTCATACCATCTCTCCCTGGTAGAGTCACTTGGGTTGGGGCATGGCAGCAGTAGCCAAGCTTCAACCTCCCCAGCCTCAGCTGGAGCCCTGCCTCACATTGGAGGCGTTCAGGTCATCACACAGTGGTGTTAAAGGGTTCTCACTCATCTTTTTCATACTCTGGTGGCGGATCAGCCTGCCTGCTCATCCGTCTCGCTCCTCTCTCCACCTCCCTTCTCTTTCTATTAATCTGATCATCCATCTGCCTCCTGGTTTCTTGCTGCATGCTGCCAAATTCCCCATCCCAGGAGCACAGATGCACATAGTTCAGTGGGTGAGGGAGGGAGGGACGTGAATCCTTCCAGCAGCCCGTCAGGAATACGAGTTAGCACTGAGCGTGCTTCACCTCTCGAGGGCCAGTGGAACATCTCATCCCCTGCCATCAGCAGAAAAACAGACGGCAGCAGCACCAGTTTCGGGGGGAGGAAAGAGGAGAAGGCTTGGGGCTGGGTGGAGAGGGAAGTGGAGGAGAGGAAACCCTCCTTTCCACCCTGGTTTGGGAAGAGGCAGTCATGGTCCTGGTGCTGTGCTCAGCTGCTGGGAAGGAGGTGTTTGCAGCATCTGGGGCAGGTTCTCCCGAGCCATCCTGAGGTGACCAGCTCTCAGTTATCCCCCTCCTGTGCCCAAGAGCAAGGGAGGCTGTTGACTTCAGAGGAGGAGGCAGAGCATGTACAGTGATCTAGGCTGCTCCCTTAGACTATTCCTGCCATGATCCAAAATAGTCCATGCATGAGTGTGGCCCAAACTGACTGCTATAGAGCGTCTTGTAGTCCGTGCAGCTCACCAGCTCTGCACCCCTCTCTCTCCCAACATTGGGCACCACACTGACCTTGCCTCCACCTCCAGCTCTGTTTCGAGCACCCCTCTCTCTCCCAACATTGGGCACCACGCTGTCCTTGCTTCCACCTCCAGCTCTGTTTTGTCATTGTGTGTGGGTAGTAAACGGTTAATTGCAAGGGTTTTAAGGCAGACCACCAGCAGGCTGAGCAAGGGTTTTAAGGCAGACCACCAGCAGGCAGAGCTTCATGCTGGTAAGGTAGGGCTTGGACAAGAGCTACTACAGCTATGGTCTGCCTTGTAGGGTAGCAGTTCCCTCCTGATGTGACTCAGTGCCTTCTCTGGTTGAGCAGCCCTGCCTGCCTGCTGGGGGAACACGCAGAGATGTTGGCTTGAGGTCTCTGCTTCATGCCTTGGGTGAAAATGGGCCGTATCAGAAAGCTGTTGTGAACATGAGCTGCTGGGAATTTCTCAGGTCTTTCCCGCATGAGGACAAGGTCTCGCTGCCCTTGCGCGTGCTGCTGGTCATGTTATCATGATCGTAAAATGCTAATCTGTTCCCTATTTTGTGGTTTTCCTGAGGTATTACAATGGAAATGATGAGATAGGGCTTGAAGTGTGTTTGTGGTTGCGCGTTGTTCTCCAGTCTCTTGATCCAGCAGGTAGTCAAGGACCCCAATAGATCCTTGGCTCTTCCCACCAGCATGCACGAAACCCTTGCTCGGCACGTCTGTGGCTTGTGTCCAGCATTTTTCAGCCAGAATTAACTCCTTTGAAGGCCTATGCAATAGGGACGGTGGGAAGTCTCATCTAAGATCAGAGTCCCGCTGTGCTTTAAGGAGCAGGGTGCAACTCACTCCCTGCGCACAGGGCTGCAGCCAGGATCCAGCTGCAGAAAGCTGCCTCTGCTCCTCACCATCGATGGGGCTGGGGCCCCTTGACTGTCCCTCTTCTTGGGAGCTCTGATTTTGTACCAGGGCGCACAGGGCTGCAGCCAGGATCCAGCTGCAGGAAGCTGCCTGTGCTCCTCACCATCGATGGCGCTGGGGCCCCTTGACTGTCCCTCTTCCCAGACTTGGGAGCTCTGATTTTGTACCAGGACAAAGCTTGGCGCAGGAAACCAGGCAGAAACATGAAGTTGGTGTGTGTGGCTTGTATCCAGCATTTTTCAGCCAGAATTAACTCCTTTGAAGGCCTATGCAATAGGGACGGTGGGAAGTCTCATCTAAGATCAGAGTCCCGTTGTGCTTTAAGGAGCAGGGTGCAACTCACTCCCTGCGCACAGGGCTGCAGCCAGGATCCAGCTGCAGAAAGCTGCCTCTGCTCCTCACCATCGATGGGGCTGGGGCCCCTTGACTGTCCCTCTTCTTGGGAGCTCTGATTTTGTACCAGGGCAAAGCTTGGCGCAGGAAACCAGGCAGAAACATGAAGTTGGTGGGATGCTCAGCTCCGATAAAGACACCCTCTTCTGATCTCCTGGAGTAAAGGCAACGAGGACTACAGGCACCCCAGCCTCTCCAAGGAGACTTTCTAAAGCAACTAGGTACCTCAGCATGGCATGAGCGACACGGGCTGCTTAGTGTTGGATATAGCCCTTCAGGGCTAAGAAATTTGTGCTTCTTCCAAAAAATCTAAGTTGTGGCATCCTTTTCCTAAACTGTAAGAAGATCTCTGTCCCCTGCACACACATAGAGTGTGATGGTAGAAACCTCATTTTCTTAAGAGACAAAGCAAACAAGATGATCACACACCAGCACGGTGCAAGGACAGGTGCAGCTCTCCTGCCTGCAGGGACAGACTTAGAGCCTCAAAAGCCAGGAGCCTTTAGGCACGAGTAGAACTGCAGCGTCCAGGCACCACACCGGTGGTGATGGAGATCCAAAGAGGTGGGAGCAGCCTCAGCACCGCCAGGTGCTGGCCTGGACTTGAGATGCCCCAAATTAAGGCTTCTTCTCTGCCCCCTCCGGCTCAGATGTCATCCCTCCATCTCTGTCCGTGTCCCTCTCTCACTTCCAGCAGTCACAGCCGTGCAGCCAGTGACACAGACAGAGGGAGCGGAAAGCCACTGAAAGCAACCACTGAAATAAAAATCAATGAGTCGCTTCTGGTAATAAACAAACATCCCCAAGCGTAGCCCAGCCAACTGCTCTTCCAACACGAATATTCATTCCCCTTCAGTTCCTTCAGCCCTCATACATTGTTTTTCTTTCTGTTTAAGATCTGTAACAAGAACTTGGCAGAAACCAGATACAAGTGGGTCAGGAGGCCCTTGTGGTTTTCAGGGCTTGTTTTTCATAACCCGTTCTATCCTGCAACATATTTTGCACAAGTGGCTTGGCCTGAGATCTAATCCGTGGCAGCAGGCGAGCTGCTGAGGGCAGGAGCGCAGGCTGGTGCTCATGGCATGGGAAGCCCTGGCTTCTCACGTGTGTGCAGCTGCAGCCCTGGGAATGGTGAGTGCTGGGGACTCATCTCGGGAGCCACCGTGCTTGCCAGGGGCACTATTGACACATGGCATCTACCTGTGCTCCCTTTTGCTTGTTCTTTCCTACTTCTGGTTTTCTTCTCTTGTTAACACTGAGATCAGAGGGGACAAAGGATGAAGCTAAGGAGTCTGCCATGAATGGAGAATGGACAGAGATGATTTTACGGAAACAAAGACTTGCTCTGACGTGCTGTTCATCTACAGTAGCTTTCCATCCCTTTCATCACCCTTGTCCCTGTGGACTGTGCAAAGCTTTTTCCAGATCGCTGTCTGCTGAGACATAGGGTCCCCGAGGAGCAAGGCAGAGAGCAGGACAGGGGAGAAGAAATGCAACCAGTATCCTAAGGTGCCCCATACTCACTTCTGCAGAAGTGCGTCCAAACCAGATCTTGGCCTGGGATGCAGAAGCACTTTCAGACACGATGAAGGCAAGGACCTGCTCTCCCAGCATGGTTATCTACAGCACCATTCATGCTGGGGCCCAAGCAGCAATCTTATCTCAGTGCTCTTCACTCCCTTTCCGACACCAACCCCGTCCAAACTCAATCTAGACTGGTTCAAACAGGGTCCAGGTGTTTGCAGGAAACCTGTGTCCAAGAGACCTGCTTTGTCCTGAAGAAGACCTATAGCTGCATTCCAGGCTGCTGGGAGCTGGGCTTGTTGCTTGCCCTGGGCATGGCAGGACAAGTCAGGCACATCGCCTGAAACCAGACAGCAAGATGCCGCCTTCCAGCCCATCACCCTTTCCTTGAAGCATTCCTTCAAGTATTTGAAGTGCTTTCTCAGGTAACAAGCCTCTGTTGCCTTAGTGAGGCCTTGGGAGAAGGATGTTGGAGATGTTCCTGGAGACCCAAGATGTGATGAAAGCAGGCTGCGCAGTGAGCCAACGAGTGGCTCAGGGACACCAGCAAGCTCAGAAACAAGCAGCATTTCTGTGTTTTGCTTTCTAGCCATGCCTGAGCTGGTGAGGCAGGTCCACGGTGTCTCCTAGCAAGCTGTCCTGCAGGCACGTGGAGCCGCTCAGGGGACACAAACCGGGAGACGTTAAAATAGTGGATGAAGTGCTGGGTTCATAGGAATCTCCATCTCTTTTCTTCAGGCCACTTAGTCCCAAGTGCCTCTTGCCAAATTTCTAGAGGCCTCTTCCTCTGAGCGGTGCTTGCCCTGCCTCCCTTGCTTCCATGGCCCTGGTAGTGCTCAAGACATCCCAGAAAGCTTTTTGAGCAGAAGCCAGCCCTTTTCCCTCTCTGTCCCCTCTGTGTTTTTTAGAGCCGATTTCCTCCTTGCGTGCCGGAGAGCCTCAGGAAGGAGAGAGGGAAAGTGAACGTGCTTGGGGTGTTGAGGGTGGGGAGAGAAAAAAAAATTAATAAAATAAAAGACACACTGCAACAGAGAGAGGGCCAAGAAAAATATTTAATCCAAACAATGAACATTGTCATTTCCTCCCACAGTCTGCATTCCCAGTCAACTTCCCTGGGCAAGCAGGGGGAGCCAGGAGCAGCCGGGCTCTCTGCCTCGCCAGTGTGAGTGTGTGTGCAAGGAGAGGGCTGCGTCCTGGGGACGCTGCTGTGGCATCCCTGGGCCTGGCTCCTGCCGTGCCTGCTGCTGCAGGGACTGCCACCAGCCCCCGTTTGCTGCGGGGAAGCCGTGGTTTGGAGTGATGTTGGCGGGATGCGGACAGGGATAGGAGAGGGACTTTCCAGCTGGGGTGGTGGGTGCATAGGGGCTTTAAGCGAACCAGACTTTTAAACAAGGCTTTGGGTACTCTTCAAGTCCTCCCAGAGCTTTCTGAAATATCTTGTCTTGTGGCTGAGGTGGGAAGGAAGGAGAGAAGCTGTCCTCTGCCTGCCCCTGGCCAAGTGCTGCTGCAGTTTCTTTGTGCTCTTCTGTCCCCGTGCACCCCTGCCTGCTCCCACCCAGCTTTGCCAGGGCTGGTCCCTGCCTGTTTCCCCTGCCACCATTATGGTTCTCCTGTTCCTCTGGGGCTGCTTTGAAAGCTACAGCTGAGAAGGACAAAGACACTTGCCCCTCCTTAGTTGCCAGGTCGCACACGGTCGTGGTCCTCTCAGCATGCTGAGGGCCCAAGGTCAATGCTCAGAATACCAATGCCCAAAGGGAAGGATGCAAGGACAGCAAAATCTGTGCTGGCTTAGAAGCACCATTAAAGCAGACTGCGCACCCTCCGTGGACGTGATCAGCACCATCACAGAGCCCGGGACCTGCGCAGGCTCCTGAAGGCTGAGGAGGAAAAATTTTGCTTATTAAGGCTGGACTTGATCCCCTGAAACTGGGATTCAGGCTTTATCTAGCTATGGGCAGACTGAAATCTCAAGTGCTTTCCATCCTGGTGGCAGCACGGGGGAGCCTTTCAGCTCTTTGGTTACACAATTGGCCAGGTGCATGCTGAAACCTTTCTGTCTTTTTTTTCCACCTTCCTCCGAAGGATCTGGAATGAGTCATTGCCAAATGCAAGGCACTGAGCCTTCAGGTCTGCTCGACCAGAGCAAAACCTGCTTTCCTGGGAAACAGCGTTCATTAAGTGTCCGTGACACAGCAGCAAAATATGTACTACACCGATGGCATCTCTGATTTATTCTTCATGCTCCATCTTTCCTTCACTCTGTCGCACCCTTTCACGCTCTTTCGCAGTGAATCAGCCTAGATATAAGGTGGATTTGAAGAAAAGTGGACCCTGCCCACCTCGCCGATGCCAGCCCTGGGGAGGGAGCCAGCCAGCTCAGCCCTGGGGACTCTGCAGGGACAGTGGAAAAACGCTGTGCATCTCCCGGCTCTCTCTCGAGAAACAGCACCGCTGAGCTGTCTGAGACGCTGCAGCCGGGATGCAGCAGGATCTACCCTGCACTTTTTCACATGCCTCCTTTTTCTGCAATGTTTTTTTTTTTTTTAAATTTTAATTTTTCTCTTTTCATTCGTGCCTGTTCCCAGCTTTGAGAGCATGTGTTGTTTCCAGCCTATTTAAAAGGCCAAGCACTCGACTCGCGGTTACTATTTTTACGCCAGATGCGGCACCTCCGCGTCCTAACGCAGGTCCTGCTGGAGCTCCTGTCTGAACAAACGAGGGAGAGGGGTGGCGCGAGCGGGGGCATTCGCTGGCACAGCCCCACTCGCTGCCTGCCTCCATGGCTCTCTGCCCAGCCCAGCAGCTCCCTATCACAGTGCGGAGTGGTTGTAGCCGTTACCTTATTGCTTTTTCCCCCAGTTTATCTGAGCCATTTGAAGCAGCCCCTGTGCCGGAGGATGCACGTTCTGGTGGATGAAACCCAGCTGGCCATTTCCCACGTCACATCCACTGCCTTTACGTGGTAGGGTTGGCCACTGGTGGTTGGGTTTTAACTGCCAGCATCTTAAAACACCCTCGAGTGTTTCTGCGAGTCGTCAACATGGGCAAACCTCCCTCCTCCCCTCACTGGCATTGCTTTCTGTGGAGCCACCAAGCTCAAGCACAGGCCGAGCAGAGGCTGCAGGGGTTTTCCTCTCTCCCATCACCTGCTCTTAGCACATTGCATCACCCGTGTCCTCCCTTGCCGTGACTCTCGCAAGACCAAAATGAGACCAATGCAGGTACGAAGGCACCTGTGCCCTCAAGGGTGACCCACCAGCACCTCACTTTGCTCTTTCTGCTTGCAAAGATGAAACCATCTGGAAATCCTTGCCAAGACAAAGCAACGGGATTCACTGGGTTCTCCAGGCGCTGGGCAAGGAGCAGGCACAGCAGTCCCTGAACCCTGTGCCTGGCTCTCTTGAGCCTTGAATCCAATTAGTCATGTTTTATTTTCCCCTCATATGTTTTTCCAGTGTAATTTGGAGCCTGAGTTGTTAAGTTTTCCCAACAAGTGTTGCCATAGGAGCCTGTATTTGTTTAGGGTGGGGTACAGGTTCCGGTGAGTTGAGAGGAGGGGCAATTAGCCCGAATAGGTGTAGAGAGAAACTGAGCACCTCTTCTTCCCCATCCTGTCCCTGTGTCTGTCCTCCCCCCACCTTGCACACAAGATCTGGAAATCGTTTCAGACCTGTGCAGCCGGGACAGGCAAACCTCCCCATAATCGTATGGAAACTGCCGGAGCGGCGGGTGTTGTTTTGCCAGTGAGTCATGACAGATGGAGCAAAGCTCAAGGAAAAACTCCACCGCGTGGAAGGCTGCAAAAGCAAAGCACACCCAGAACGTGGTGTGATTTCCCTGCCAGCCCCAGCATCCCTGCCCCAGCCCTCCTGGTGCTCAGAGCTGCTTCGTGGCTCAGAGACCTTCTTCGATCACCATTGTTTAAGACCCACTGATGCTTTTCGAGGGAAGAGGAGTGTTAACACTATTGCCTTAGTGAAGTTGTACTCTGGTCTCCTCTGGACATGATTCACAGCAATGATGGGAGACAAATTCCTTCTTTTTATTTTTTCGAGTAAGCTACCTCACCCGGCCGTGCCTCAGTTTCCCATCTGGAGGAAGGTGCGCTCTTTCTTCTCCTGCAAGATCTTCCAAGGAAATGCATTCTCACTGTGACTGCCTGGGTTTGACCTGGGTACTGCAGTACTGGTAGCACAGCCAGGCTCAGTGGTTTGCCATAATCCTTGCTGTTGCTTCCTGAAGTGATACTAGCCTGCGTTGAGCCCATTTCTGTTCCTTGTGAGTCACGATGACAAAAATGCACATCTCTTCCATGGTTTTCACATGGCTCTGTCATGTGAACTGTTGGCATTCTCACCAGTCCTGCACTTTGGTTTTGGCGCAGTGAATGCAAGTTTATCATGGTGCGGTGGCATTTTTCGGCTGGCTGTCATTCAGTTTAGGGGTGCTACAGGCAAGTGTCCATCCGAAGGCTGGGTCTGGGTATTTTCTGAAGCCCGGTTGTCATCTGGGGCCACCAGATCCAGTGAAATGGGTCAGCTGCTTCCATGACCAAAGGGGTGGCCAGATTTCCACCAAGAGCCCTTTCTGATGACAGCAGTCCTCCTGGAGGTTGGCCACGGTTGCCGGGCCAGTAGCTACCATCACAGAGCCTGGAGCAGGAGAAGCATTTCATTACTAATCACGCGGTTAATGAATGGCCTCTCCATTCTGTTAGCACATTTTGGCAGTGCTGATGTGTTTCTGTGATAAATAAACCTCGGCTGCAGACTGCTCCTGACAGCTCGTTGCAAGTGCTCCACATGCACGTTGTTTGGGTGCACCAGTCGCACAGCGCTGTTTCTCAGCCCCAGTTGGCTGCTTCTCAGCCCTAGTCGCTTGTTTCTCTTCTCTGATCAGATGATTCATGTCACTAAACAACAGCAAAATGGATTTCTGAATGGCTGCTTGGGCAATTTCACGTTTCTGGACAGAAAGCTATTTTGCTGCAGTAGCTTTCTGTTTCCATGTTAGAGCTGAAATTAGAGAAGGCTTGTTAGTGGTGGAGCATTTGTCTGGGCTGCACCAAGGCAACGTGGGCTCTGCAGCTCCCCAGTTGTCCAGGCAGACCCGACAGTGCAGCAAAGGCACTGGGCTGTGTCACACAAAGAGGAGCCACCATAATTTTGGCAATGCAAAAGTCCCCACCACTCAACCATATGAATTCCTTACCGAGGGTGGAATTTGGGCCATAAAGTGAAATGAGGAGGAAGATGGGCAAGACTGAAACTGGAAGGTGGCCACGTTGCCAATATTTCTTGTTATCTGTAGCCTGGTGCCTCTCTGCTTCATCCAGAGCTGGATTTTGCCTGCAGGGAACTAGTCTTAATGAAGACCCCTTTTGTTTGTCCCAGCTGGCCATCAGATAAGTAGCCTTGTAGCTCAACCTGCCAAGGTTTGGTAGAGCCACGTGCTGTGGATAGGGCTAGAGTCTCCAGTGGAGAGTCTGGAGGAATTTGGAGACCTTGGGGTCAGAGCCAGGCCAAGAGTATTCTGTAACAGGCAATAGTCCTTGCAACCCATGCTTGCCAGTGCTTGGCTTGTCTTGAGTGCAAGTAGCTTCTGGGAGACTCCTGACCTTGCTGAACCTAGTCCAAGGGAGATAAAGAACCTGCCTTAGACCGATCCTCCAGCAGGATGCTCTGGTGATCCTTGTAACAGCCTCTCTGCACTTTCCTGCCCAAGCCAGGTCACCAAGCTCAGCTTCAGAGCCAAGCTCTTTGGGAGGAAAGGTGCTGGAGAGAAGAGTTGGGTCAGCTTTTTATAGAGCTCTGCCCGAGCTTCAAATGTGCAGAGAGCTGGATTACAGCAGAGACACGTGAGAGTGGTGTGAGAAGGTGGAGGAGCAGATGAGGTGGTGAACTCACTCCTAGTTGGGTGGCACCGGACTCCGTGGGGAAGCACTGAGTGGGATGGGGATGGGGACTTGTGACATTCAGGTTGGGGACCTCTCTAGCAATGTGGATTTGCTTTCTTGCTTCCTGACACAATTCCCCGATGGTCAAGCTACAACTGCTGCCCTCTGAGCACCCACTGCTCCCTACACACCGGCTGGGAGAGCAGCCTTCCGGTGCCCTTTGGCTTTGAAGGGGGGGTTGTATAGTGTGGAACGGAGCCTTGACCCTCATCAGAGGTGCACAGGTGACTTGCCGAAAGCCCAAGATCTCTGCTTTTGGGGAGAACCTTCTGCTTTGAATAACCCTGTGAGCAATGCCTCGTTTCTCTGCCTAGCCCTTCCAAGCAGACGGCTGGTGTGACACCATCAACAACCGGGCGTACTGCCAGTATGACGGGGGTGACTGCTGCTCCTCCACACTGTCTTCCAGAAAGGTAAGCGGGCATCTTCTGCACTGCTGGCCAGCGTTTAGGATTAAGTGGTGACTGCTAGCCATGCTCTTTGGCTTTGCTGGCCGTGGAACCGAGCCTGCAATGCAATTCTCCCACGAATGGAGAACAAACCCATGTTTTTAAACCAAAGCCAGCTGAAGCTGATAGACCTCATCCCACTGATTACAGCGGGGTTTGGACCCAGGCCAGCAGGACTGAAAGCTCAGCTCAGCTCCCACTGAGGTTCACAGGATTCCCTCTTGTTTTGGGAAACGAGTCCCAGAGAAATGACTTCCATAGGATGCAGCGCTAGCCATGGTGACCCAGAAGTCACCTTGTCATACAATTGAGCAACCTCAGGGGGTTTTTGGTATGGTCCATTGGCGTCTGCTATGGGCTGCCTTTCCCTCCCAGTTCTCCTAGGGAGGGAAGAAGGGAGGAATAGAGGAGGAATAGTTCGGTGTTGGGGTTGCACAGATCATTCTTTGTCTCCCATCACAAGGTCCCCTCCCACCTAACTTGCTATCCAGCGCTCACAGCCCATCCTTCCTGAGCATATCCAACAGCAAAACAAATCACAGGGCATGAGATAATTTCTCACTGCAAAAATATGTGAATTTGGATCTTCTCATCTTTGTTGTGGAGCTTGAATCATTTTTCCTTTCATCATGCATACACACACAGAGAAAAGGAAAAATAAAATCCTGGGAAGATCCAGTTGAGATAGGATAGAAAAGGCTTTACACCCAAGTGTTGAGTGAAAGCTCCACAGTGATACCATGACATCTCGGAGCAAGGCATGGCTCTCAGGAGGTCTGAGATATCTGCATCTCTGGCCAAAATAAAGGATGGGTTTGCAGTGGAAGGTGGGGGGATTCATTCTCCTGAGATCCATCTCAGGAGACCCAGTCCAGCTCGCATCCCTGACAGGTCCCGGATCTCCCACAGCACAAGCCTGCAGTGCTTCACTGTTAAGGTAGATAAGGTTAAGCCTCCAGCCTGCCTGGATTTTCTTAATCCATAACGCACAAGAGCTGTATGCATCTGCCCTGGCTCCTACCTCGGGTGGTGTGGAGGCCAGCCTGTGCAGCTGGGAGCTTGGTGGAGTTCCTCCAAGAGGTGCAGAAGATGAGGCTGTGCTGCCTTCATGATTTGCTGAGCCTGGAAGAGCCAGGAGTAGCTTGAAGCACAGGTCCATTGGCTCAGACATGGACAAGGTGGGCTTTCTAACAGAGACCAAAGTAAAACTGAAATCTAGAGGTGCCTCACCACTGCCCACCCTAGGCCAAATGGCTCACACCCACCAGGGGAGACCTCTCCCCAGAGTTTGGCATTTGAGGTACAAGACTCAAGTTGACTTTTGGTTGCAACATTTGAAACACAAATTAACAATAAAAGGAAAGCACTTAGAATAGAACTCGGCCAGCAACATCCTGTACCAGAGCCCCTTTCTCAGCAAGCACAGAGCCTGGCAGTTTCCACAGTGCCAAAAACATAAGGGTGCAGCTGGAACTGTCTTGTCTATCCATACCAGGTTGGGGAGGGTTTGGGGTTCTGGTGAGCCGGGGAGCTCAAAGTGGAGGCTTAAATCTCCCTTCGGCCCCCCCCAGGTGATCCCATTCGCAGCTGACTGTGACCAGGACGAATGCACGTGCCGTGACCCGGCGGCCGAGGAGAACCAGGAGTAGCAGCACCACCAAGGGCCTCTCTCGGTCAGGCGAGCACCGGAGGAGCGACGGGGCAGCAACAGGGGCCACTGGGGACTGGCAGGGTGCGAGGGGGCAGGAGGCGTATGGAAGAGCCGGGCAGGGGGATGGCGACCACGTGTGGAGGGGACAGGTTGAGGCCACCGAACGGCCAGCAGGCTGCGGCATGGGAGGGCAGGCGGTCCCCTCCCCATCGCGGCTCCCTCCCAAACCCAGCCAGGACACCGAGGCCCAGTGCACGCTGGAGGGGCTCAGCCTGGGGTCTGGCACCGCTGCGGCCACGCACTGGGCTGGGCTCCACGCCGAGAGTCCAAGTGCTGCTACAGACATTTGTCCTGGTCTGGTGTCTGGATGTCTGTCTTTGCTCTGGATTTTGTCACTATTCACTCCCCTCTGCTGTACAGGCTTCTTCTAGCAAGGTTGAGGTAGTTGTGATCTCTCTGCAAATATTTAAA
>NW_010163222.1:9665-15627 GCF_000695765.1 Mesitornis unicolor | reverse complement strand
GCTAAGAAATTACTGCTTTAATTTCATTTTACATTAGTTTTTAGTTTTATAAAAAGCCTTCAGCCTGTTTTGTGTTGGTTGCTTTTTTCTTAAGCAAGAATGATTTGAAAATTGAAGAGTGTAAAGTCTTGTGTTCAGCAAGTCACGCAAGCAAGCTCATGAGAGCAACCTACGACAATCAATGTATCTTTGCATGAGCTATGCGTACTTGTGTGGAATCAGCGTCACAACTTCCCAGCTTTTCTCTATCCAACTGCATTTGCACTGGAGGGATGGAAATTAGGAACACTCTTTATCACTAGAGAGAGCTCCTGTTCCACATGAACACGTTAACAGCCAAATGCAAGCACTCGGTCCCAGTTGATCTCTGCAAGTCCCAGTGTCTGGGTCGCACGCTGCACCAGCGCTGGGCTTAACTCGCAGGTCCACGGGTGAAGTTTATGTTCAGAGTCGGAAAGAGGCTTCAGGAATGCAAAAGCGATGGAGTTGGGTTTTTTTACATCTTTCACATCTTTCCTATTTAGTTTAGTTTAGCACTGAGCAATGTAACGTGAGTGACAGGTGCCTGTTGCTGAAGACAGAGATACTTGGTGGGCAATACCAAACTGTCACCTTCAGATTTGGGTTCTATTTTAATTACAAGAGACTGAAGGGAAGTTGGGCACTTTAAAAGAATTGCAAGCTTGAATGCTATGTCCTCAAAATCCTTACGATGGCAGATAGGGCACTAGTAGGAGTTTGAAGACAAGTGATATCTTCACTGTTAAAAAGGCCTGTGGAAGGTCTTTCAGAGGCACTGATACATTAAAATAATAACAAAATTATTCAGAAGGCAGCTCCATTTAAGAACACAGTGCTGACTGAATGACGGTTCCCTGGTTGAGTGCAGTCACAGAAGTGAATAAGACAGAATTTGTAATAAAAGTACTGGTAAAACTGCCAGGAGAACAAAACCATCACTCTTTTTCCTAGAAAAATTATCTCTTTTGTCTGTATGTTATTTATGAGAAAGAAAGGCTGGTTTTGCTCTCTAATGCAGCTTGCACCAAGTAAGTTTTAATTTCCTCTAGGCTATGAAATTTTTTTGCTGATCCTGACAACCTCAGAAATTTAGTAGAAAAGGCTTTTGACAGAATGCTGAAAATGGTGTTATCTACCTTGGGCTGTGAAGGAAGGACCATATAATGGCCATGGTGATATTTTTTCCAGAATTTTCCAAGCAGTGATGAAGCCTGTGCTTTAGCAGAAGCTACCCAAACAGAGCTCAAAAGAGGAAGAGGAAAAGCACACCAAAATCAAAGCACGCTGTGATTCTTGAGTGATAGAAATCCACCTACCAAAATAAACTTCATGTCATTATGTTTACTCCATAACTTCTATTTAAGTAAAAGCTTTTGTTATTTGTTCTAGTAGGAAGGATCCAGATGAGTTAGGATTATTTCCCAAGGCAACGTTGTACAGCACATCACTGGTGACTGCTCGCAACTGAGCAACTTTGATGGTAAAGGCCAATATACACAGATTTTGAAGATACAATTTGAATATCATAGTGGAAACTGCCCACAGCATAGGGGTTAAATGAGCAAAAAGCGCTAAACAAATCTTACAGATAAGTTAGTGTAAGAGAAAAAGTGCTTTTCTGCTGCCAGACGTGGAGCTCTTCAGGCGTGATCTCACCATTGCTCCGTGCCTCCGCTCTCAGTCTTCATCTGCCCTGCTTGGCCCCATTGTCCCTGGGGAGGTGGTTTCATCTCTCGTGATGTGCTTGGGTGGTGCAGGGGATCCCAGACCTGACTTCAGGCTACTGGAGTTACTGGTAGTGGTCACCATCTTTGGCTCTGAGTTAATAGCTTTCTAGTTTATTTCTCAGGTTAGTAATTGTAAACTAAAAATTTATTTGCATGCATTTTTGCATACATAGCAGTGAAGTTAAATTTGGTTCTGCTTTTAAAAACAGGCAGAAAATACCATATAAGCACAGCAATCAGGCTGATTTTTTGAAGCTTGGTAAACATACGGGAAGGAGCATTTTAATCAGAATGAAGAACCGCATCCTAATCACATCTCAGCACATGTATAGAAGTACATTTATGTACATAAGTACATTTTCTGCACAGCAGAGAGCATGTAAGGCATTGCTGTTGCACAGTTTCTGATCTCCTTTGCTTTTTCATCGCAAACTAGACTGTTGCTGCATAAACTAATGCTAATGTGGTCCATATTTTTTAATTTATGTGGAAAACAGTCTAATAAAATAGAAAATTTTGCATTTTTGGTATTATTTTCCCTTGTCAGTTTTCACATAAATGGATTCTTTTCAGTTCAGTTTAGTGGTGTGCCTTTGAAACACGGCCTTGGTTGTACCTTTGGTTACTACAAACGTGCTGGTTTGTGGGGGTGAGGTAGGACGCTGTGATGGGAACGTGGAGCTGAGAGGATGCAGAGCTGTGTCCCTTCTTGCTTTGGCAAATTTCTTAACATTTCTTTTACTTCTCCACTGTTTCCAACTGAAACGTAGCCATCAGTACTTGTTTCTGCCTGGAGCCTTCTTAAAATGCTTGCTATGAGACGGTGCTTATTCAGTATTTAGAAGAAGAGAAAAGAAATATTTCTCATTTGTCTATTTTGATGCTGGACCATAAAACACCAGATATGAGGCTACTAAAACATTTCAAGAAACCCGTATGAGATCCTGAGGAGAGATGGTTTATATTTGCTTGACGTCTAATGCTCATTACTTAATGGCCCCTTAGATTTTTGAGAGCTTAATCAACTTCCTAAAAATGAGACTGGGCCCTCTCAGATTGGTGAGGTCAGGTCAGATTCAGGGGGCACTTTAGATGTGAAATAATTTGCAAGCTTGGAAATGGAAGTTAAATAGTAGTGAAGTTGTTGGAGATTACAGATGTGTTTCCCCAGGGCTGGCAGCTGGAGCACTGAACACATGTAGCCGAATTTTATCCTTTAAATTAAGTATATGGGAAATTTTTGGGAAACAAATTTAGAGCGGCTGAAAAATTTGAGTTGATTCCGATGTAGCTGCTGTTTTCCCAAGTTATTTTTAAAACTCAATTTCTTTTTCACTGCATGTGTAATAATTTTTCTTTGCATACAAAAGGCAACACTGTAGACTGTCCTTGGTGTCCTGAAATCTGCAGTTACAAATTCAATTACCTTGGAGCATTATTTCATTCTCAATTAGCGTTCACAGACAAGAAATTCCCATTTCCCAATCACTTGATAAGGCCAGATGAGTGGACTACAAAACACAGTAAAAACAATAGTAATCTTGCATTTATCATTCTTTCCTACATCAGTTTAGTGGTTTTTAATAAGTGGCGGTTGAATTGATCAGCCCTCTGTGGAGTCTGAAATACCGTGTGATGAATGAGGGCAACTTCAAATGGGGCAAATCAAATACCTTCTGTAATTGAATTGACACAAGGCCAAATCCCACAATTTATTCAACTGGTGAAATCCTTGGTTTTCTACCAAGCTACAAGAAGGAGCTTTCTCTGCCATTTCTATTGCTGAGCAGAGAAGATGAGGTGGAAATGAGCAGCACTAAGTGCGTGGCTGGCAGGCACTCACCAGCCACATCTTTGTGCTAACGTTGGCCAGCCCCCAGAATACCCAACTTCCAACAAATTAAATTACCTCAATATGATTCTGCCACTTTCTCTGAAAAAAAACCTAAACAAAACCCCAAAAAACCTTTCAGGAAATAAGCCCTTGAAATGGAGAGCTGTGAGTTACCAAAAGCCGGGGTGTGGATTGCAATGTGCAGTGCTCCACTCCGAGATTCAGTGAACTTTGCTAGCATGCTGCAAAGTTTAGCATTAGGAGATGATCGAGTGCTGCCTCAGTGCATCAAGTCTCACCAGGTTGTATTATAATACATAAAAGAAGTAAAAGGAGTCTGACCAAAACAGTGCTTAGAACCAGTAGTTACAGTAACTGACTGTTCTTCTCATTATAGTGCAGTTGTGCGTTCCTTTGCTCTCATCTTGTGTTGCTCTCGCTGAGGTTCTTGTTCTCTTTGTTATGCGAATGGATTTGTCCAAAACTTTCTTTACAACCTTTTCCTTTACAAACTTCCTTCACCTGCAGGTAAGGTGCTGTTTCATTCCTAAACCAGACTGAGACATCACTCTGTTGCTGCATGAAGAGAGACAGTTCAGACATAGGGTGTGACGTACCAGGGAAGGGTCCTTGCTCACAGAACTTATCAGGATCTCACCTCAGAAAGCAGAAATTCACTGCGAGACCTTTCATATTTCTGTGCTTGGTCAAACCTGCCAGCAGAATTTTTTTTATTTATTTTTCCCTCTTTAGACACTTCATGGATGAAAAAATATTTTCAGTTTGATAAAAAATGGAAAGCTCTAAATTCCAGCTAACACGAGTGGTGTTGCTTCAGATTACTTTGATTTTTTGGTGATGTCCTGTTGACTGCGATTAAAGAGGATTTCCCATTCATTAATTTACCTTTCTTATAAAAAAAAAAGAAAAGACTGACTGATGTAGATGAGAGGACTGTCTTATTTCAAAGCTCACTCCTGGTACACGTAACCTCCTCGTGTGAAGCAGAGTGCAGCTCCCCAGGGCTGGGAACCGTGGATGGCTCAGCCTTCACCCAGTGCAGAGATGAATTTAGAAAAGGCACTTGGGTCTTGGAGTTAGTCCTGGGCTTTTAAAGACATCTCTTGTGATTTTCTTGCATTGTAATTAAGTAAGACTACAGAAATTTTCTTGAGTTTAACTGATGATGTATTCACATCTTTTGGTCAATTTGGCATCGTAATAGCACTCTAAATCAGAGAAATGTCTTAGTAAGCTTCAGATCTGCAGTCATAAGTCTCTGCAATAAGCTTGAATTTTTTCTGGTTTTATCCTCTTAATCATCTTTTATGAAACCTGACTGTCTTGACTATTTTTCTTGTTTATCCACATTAGAAAATCATGTTTACTAATATAAGTCTTGTACCTTTTCTTACAGGATTAGGAAAACCTGTTTCCTTTTTCTGGAATGGTTAATTTTTGGTGTGGTTGTCCTAGTTTTATTTCATCAGTGGGAGAGAACTGTATTCCTCCTCCCAAATGGACATTTGTGAAAGATAGTCTGCAATCTGTACTGAAATTAGTAATCTTATTTATTAAAAAGAAGAATTGAGTAGGTATGGCAACATGGTCCCTGAGTCCAGGGTTACAGCATGAAGCTATATAAAACATTTTATGCAATTTCTCTTTCTAGAACTGTGTGTAGTGCATGATTAGTTTTGCATTAGATGCAAATTAGATGCACTGATTTAGTTGGGTAATATTTGGCTGTAATTGGATCAAGTTGAAGAGGAATGTTAGCAGTTACAGATCAAAGGTAACTGCAGGGTCTCTGCACAAATGAGTGCCTAAATTATGGTAAAGTTGTTCGGTGCCATGAAATACAGGTTGTGGAGAACTGGAATGTGGAAAACAGGGAAAGACAAGAGAAGGTGAACAGAAGAGAGAGAGGCAGAGAAAGAACAGAAAAGGTGGTAAAAAAGTAACAGGAAACTAAAAACAAAAGAAGATAAGTAGATCTGTGGGGAAATGAAATGGAGAAGTGAAACAAAAAGTAATTTGGAAGGAAGTAATGGAAAATCTATGAGAAAAGCACTGAAAAAAACCATGAAATAAGAAAGTGGCAGGAAAAAAGCCTGCTAGTGTGTAAGGGTGAGAGTAGAAATTTTTCTTCTCCCTGGTTCCTTTCCTGTTATCCCCATCTTCCAAAGGCACCATGTCATGATGCCTTCTGTTCCTTTTTTCTCTGTCCTCCCTGTATTCTGTCTTCTCAGACTCCTCAAAGCCGTGTTTGATCAAGGCAGATAGCCGGCAGCAGCCTTCTCTTGCACAGTTTAGCTGGGAAAACAGCTGAGTTTTACACCATTTTCATTCCAGTTCAAAGGCTGTTTATATTCATAGC
>NW_010163222.1:0-9634 GCF_000695765.1 Mesitornis unicolor | reverse complement strand
GCAGGAATGAAAAAAGCTCCCATTGTCTGTCAGTCAAATAATGAAGAAATAAAATCCTCAGTCTTTTCACTGGAAAAAATGTTAATATGTATTTTACTCTCTATGTTGCCAACTTTGACTTAAAACAAAGGTTTTAACTGAAAATACATGTAAGAGGAATCAATACTGCCTGGCCTGTTTCCTTGGGAAATGTAGTGCTTGCATTGAGCTCTCACTCTCCCAGTGACTACTGCATGGCGTTAGAAATGGTCCTTTAGCAGCAGGACCTGGTCTGATGCCTCCCATAGCAGAGGAATCACTGAAGTAGGGCATGAGCTATCTGACTTAGGGAAAACCTTTCCGGTGGTGCCTAGTGACAGGACGAGAGGTGATGGGCGCAGACTGACCCACAGTAGGGTCCCTCTGAACATCAGGGGACATTTGGTCACTTGGTGGCCGAGCACTGGCACAGGTTGCCCATGGAGGTGGTGGAGTGTCCACCTTGGAGACATTGAGAAGCCCCAGGAGATGGACCTGGGTAACCAGTTTCGGGGGACCCTGCATGAGCAGGGGCTTGGACCAAATGGACCCCAGAGGTCCCTTCAAGCTCAACCACACTGTGATCCTTTGGGATGAATATGTTGTCTGCTGGGGCTTTAAGTAAAAGATGTTAAATGTTTTACTGATAATTCACATCAAGCCATAATGAAGAAACTGCTGATGAGCCTGATCTTGAGTCAGTTTTTATGTTAATTAGTGTATTTTTTTTCTGTTTCAATCCAGAAAACCCTCTTGTGTATTTACTGAAGAGACACACAATGAGCAGACAGTGAAGGTCATTGCTTTTCCTCATTAGGTCTGAATGAGCGTTTGCACGTAGACAACTGAATTGCAAGAACTTTGTAATACTCCTTCAGAATTGTTTTAGCAAACCAAAATTAACAGTAAATGCATGTAAGAAAAGAAAACTGGTGACAGTATATATAAGAGAAGCCTTTAAGCAGTTTCCTACATACCACTAATCCTCAGGCTGGGATATTCATAATACATCAACCAAACCTCAACATTTAAGGCATAGTTGACTGAAAAATCAATCTGGGGGAAGCTGCATGGCCCAAGGGACTTTTTAGATGGATATATCCCTTTTAAATTCTGTGTATTTGCAAGAGAGTTCTCCCAGGTTGCTACTGTGGTACAGTCAATATTATGACTTTATCTTGAATATTTTCCTAAATTAATTAGGGTAACCTAAATTTGATGCATTCTGAATACACGATTGCGTAGAAGTGACTGGTTTTGAACAAATAGACTTTTTTCCCCCCATTATTACTGTTGAGTTATCTTATAAAGTAGGCAAACTGCTACAGAGCCACAGGCTACACAGCCATGAGAAATTGACTGCTTAGAGCTTATTAAATGGTACTAGATTTTCTGTAGCATCAAATAAGTGTCTGTTGGTGTAGAAAAGAATAATCTTTCTGCCTACAGACTGAAAAATCTGGGATCTAAACTACACTTCCTTCTAAGCAAAATGTTGAGGGGGAGAGACACATAACGAACTCCAGACAACTCTATAAGCGTTATAAAGTGAAGACCTTTATTCTATCAGAAGCTCTGCTTTTATAGTCTAAAATCCCTTAGTCACCCTACGTAAGCATTTCTATTGGTTACATATGTGTCCATATTGTCTAAGCTAATACATGACTGATTACTATCTTACACACATGTCACCGCCCACACCCTTTTTCCGGTTTGGTTTACTTCCGCTTCCGGTTGGCTTACTTCTGGGTTGTTCTCCTGCTGCATTGCCACACTTCTTCATTCCCTTATGTTCCCACAAAATGTCATAGTCAAATAGGTAAAAATTTATAGATTTGTGGATTGGTGTTATAATACATATGTTCCAGAAACATACAGAAGTCAAGACATCTGCCATAAATTGGAGTGTTAATCTGAGAATCTGTGACATGAATCAGAGGACATGAGTGAACAAGGGATGAAAAACACTTTAAAAAGAAATGGACAGTTTTCCAGAGATTAGATTTGACATCTGAAAACTCTTAATGATCATTTAACACGAGGGGAGAAATGAGTCTCTGTAACAGTATAGAGTGCTGAATGTGTAAAAACTTCTATTTTTGTAATATCAGGTGATGTGTAATGGCATGAGTGAGTAAAAATCAGTCTTGTCACTCTGGATGGTTCAAGGGTCCTCTAGGTTGAGAGCGATATTGATGAGTCCTGATGATAGAGATGGTCACACTGTTGTCTTCTGGTGCATATTCATTTATTACATATATAAAATCTAGAGGAAGTGAAAGTCCTAGTTTAATACCTACTAGATAGCTTGATACTGCTATTAGGAAAAGCACTGTCAGTGCTGATGCTGGTTTCAGGAGCAAAACCAAAGATATAATAAATGGTAATGGTCACTACCTCTCCACCTGCTCTTCAGTGCTGCCCCTCCAGCAGTCTCCTCTCACTGTGTCTCACCAGAAATGAGATCTTCCATCACTGTGTAGGGTTGGGAGGGTAAAAGTTAAAAGTCAAGGATTCTTCTGCCATTGGCAGAACAGCAAACTGTGGTGATTTCCATGGCACACCAACAGTCTGAGTCCTGAGCTACTGAAAATGGTGCGCCGGGGCTGCAGGCTGCTGCCACGCTGAGATGCGCTCTGGATGCTGGAAGAGCCCCTGGCCAGAAGAGCCACTCTGGTGTCCTTTGGGTCTGTGCAGCAGGAGATGGACCTTGGGTTCAGTGGTCATAGCAGCCGGGCTGTGTATGCTGGGTGCTGGCCTGCTGCAGTCCTATGGTCTTCAATTTCCAGTCTTATCTTAACAATTCTACTCTGATTTTTTGTGATCTTGTACCCTCAGCAACACATAGGTGCTTCTGTGACAAAGCGCCAGCTTCTCTGGTGCCTCAGAAGGAGGAAATGGTTTTCTGTAACATGCCGGGAATGGACCCAAATCATTGAGCACTTCTGAGCTGAAAAGTAGTATTCACCAGAAAAAGGTCTGTTGCACGCCTTGAAGTCCTTTGCTTTCCTATTGATCTCCCATTTTATTTCATGTTAATAGGAAGAGTTGTAGTGCTTTTTCTCTGCAGAATATAGCTAGGCAGTCTTGCAGAAATTGAATTTGATGGAGTTAACAGAACCTCTGAACCTTTCCATACTTTCTGTCTTATGTTTTTTACTAGTTACTGATACATGTATGTGCTCGTTCTGAGCCCGGGCACCATGCAAAGAGATTGGGATTCAGAGCACCTAAATGAGAGGGCTGCATCTGAATTCCTGGGTGCAAAAGGGAAAAAAAAAGAAAATAATCCAACCTTCTCAAGCATTTTTCCTTCTTTCTTTCTTTGAAATGTTAATTTCTGAGAGGAGTGATCCATGGTTTCCATCTAGCCTGATAAAGTAAGATTTTACGGCCAGGCTCTCCATAACATCTCAGGATCTCACTGGCACTGTATCCGGTTGATGCTGGTGCTGAGCCTGGAGTCTGCAGTTTCTTTATCACGGTTTGAGTCTCAGGAATTGCAGATCAGAGAGGCTGGACCTGTCACTGCTTGAAAGGCTGTTTTCAAAGTGTGATTTTTATCTTGTTTGGGAGGTTTTTGTTCACAATCTCATTAAAATATTCATGAGTTCTTTCTCTTGGCAGGGATCATGGAGAAAATGCTTGATGCCCGGTGGCACCGTTGTGCACTTCCCTTCTTGCTGGATCGTTTATTATTCCGCTTGTTCCTAATCTGATGATTTTTGTTTTACTTCTGTAAATTAGCAGTTTTAAATACCATTACTGGGAAAGATCAAACTGCAGTATCAAAGAAGCAAGCTTCATTATGAGTGTGCTAAAAATTCTAGGACCTATTTATACCTTTGTTGTCTTCTTTTTCTTGGCATTACAGTATCTGTAATTTGGTAGTAAACATGGAGTTGTAAAAGCCTGCTGGGTTCTCCTGGCTCATGTTTCACCAAAGTTGATATACAAAACCTGCGTGCTTCATCATATGCAGAATTGAACTAAAAAAAGGGGAATTACAACAAAGAAGGTGGAATTTCCAAACCTAAGATTTGTTTTCATTTATTAGCTTTTTGTATATAAACAGAATTATTTTGCTTTGAGCAAGGCAGAGAAGTAAAAGCAGGTCCTCACTAATGCCATCTCCTGCAGAACACCATAGAAATACTTTGTTTTCTGTTCTAGGTGTATTTTAGCTCCCACACCAGTGGGAGTTTTTATGATTTCTTATATGTGAGATGTAATGTGTCCTTAGGGCTTATTGTAACTGGGGCTGCGCTTAGTTCAGTACTGAAACGCTTGGAAGGAAACTCCTTTAATTACTTCTTCTTTACTCTTAGAAAAACAGTTTGCAGAATCAGCCTATAACTTGGATCATGCATTTGGAGATAAATGCTCCTCTTTTTACAATGCAAAGGCATTTCTTTAGTAAGTATATGGATTTAGGGTATAGTTTTATTGCTTATATGGTGTCTTGTCATTGTCCTTGCCAAACTGAATTCTACATAGACTGTTAAAATCAGTTTCAATTACTGAAGATTTAAAATATTAGGATGGATTTCAAGTGTGAATTGAAACATTCACATAAGGCAAGGAAGGAGCTTGTCTGTGTCAGGAGGTGCCTCTCTCCAGGGATGGAGGTGCCCAGGGCTGTGTCACCCAGGGGGATGCCTCTCTCCAGGGATGTTGACCCACAGCCTTTCTGGGCAACCTGTGTCACCGATCGACTGCCCTCACAGTAAAAAAGCTTTTTCTTCTTGAAGCCAGAGTGGTGGTAGTTGTGATAGGCTTAAGGGAATAATCCTGCAGAGTGAAGGTAACATGAGATAGCTTTGGGGTTGAACTGTTGGTGTTTTAGCAAAGGTTCAGTGGAACTCATAAGAGTGATAGTGTCCGTTACCAGAATGTGAATGCTGCTCAGAAACACCAGAGCGAGTGGTGGATAACAAGCAGAGCAGGATGTCACTGTCTTGGAGAGTGCAAACCTGTGTAGCTGCCATGCTCCACGTGCTGGAGGGAGCCGATGTAGAAAGCCCAAATGTGTCTTCACGCTGCACTGCCTCATGATCTGGTGACATTTGGCCTTGCACAGTGTTGTTTTTTTATATAAATACTTTAAAAAATACTCTCTTAAAAAGACAAAAATTCAATTTCTGAAAAGTGAAGTTTGTTTAGAAGAATCTGAAACTCAAAAGCGTGGTAATCTGAAGTGAACATTTTCTTTCTCAGCCACATAACACCCAGTGAGAGAGCTGGCAAGTACAGCTGATTGCTTTTGTAGTCGGCAGTATTCCTTCCCTGCCATCCCTCAGATTTGATGAAAACACTGTCCTTTTGATGAGCTCATGCTGCAATTAAACCATTCCATTAGAAATTAAAAATTCTTCCATAAGAAGAAAGATTTCATTTTGTATTCCAGTATCCTTTTTTGCAGCCTTTTTCACGCTTTCTCATACACACTCAGTCATCCTTTACATAGCAAAGCTAATGGACCTTTTTACTGTCACTCAAATTAATTAGCAGCCCTTTCCTTATGCAGTACTCTAAAACCACTTCAAAAACACATGCACGCTGGGTTACCCTTTGGAGACGATGTTAGAGGCTATGGCTATGTTATGAAGTGTGATTTTTAGGGACTCCAGAACACGGCTATTGCAGAAAGCAGTGGCTAGGGCCAGCACATGCCTTCTCTGCCCCTATGACTTTTCACATTTCTTGAAGCTATGGAAGGGAAACATTTTTTAGTTTTTTCAACAGTCTTATAAAATACCGAATTCCACCAGATTTGCTTTTATCTCCTTTTACAATATCAATTGTGGGAGGTTTTTGGCATTACCCCCAGACTCTCTTTTTTTTCCTCTCTTTTTCCAAACTTTTCCAAAGCTTCGAATCTGAATAGAAGTTTTCCTAAGAAAGTCCCAGAAAAGTCTCTGCGCTGGAAGCAGTCTTCTCTGAGGGGTGAGCTCAAGAAATGTCCCTGTAGCCTTTTCTCATTCAGGCCAGCAAAAGCCTCCTGTCTCCCTGCAGAGCCGCTCCTCTCCTTGGGGCTCCTGAGGAGGAGCCACACTTTTCTGCTGCTCTGCTGCTTTGGAGAAGTACCCATCTGCTACACTAAAATAATCTCTTCCCTTACAGTAAAGCACCTTAAAGTCTCTGTAACATGTGCAGGATAGAGAGGAGTCCCTTTTTAGTTTAAAAAAAAAACAAACAACTTTGTTTTTCCATGCAGTAAGCTGTGTCCTATGCTTTGCCCACATTGTTTGGGTGTCGTTTATGGTAGCATTTATATTTGCACATTCAGGGTAAAGCAACACTTAAAATAGTGGTTTCCTTGCAAAAATGTTTCGCGAATAATATTACCTTTTAATGAAAGAGGTCAGTGCTAGAAAGGTGTTTTGTTAGTATAGGTAAAAGCTGTGATAACCAGCAAATACAAGTCCTTATCCTCTAGAGCAGAATTTGGTTCCAGAGCTCTCAATCTTCACTCATTAAAACTCCATCTCATTGAACTCCTGGGGCTGAATTTCCTGCTCTGCTCATTCAGCCCTTCTTGAAGGTGAGCGGGAGAGAAGATGGTGAGGAAGTAACAATGGAAAATGAGGGGCTGATGAGGTTCTGCAGAGCTCCTGAGACTGCACAGCAGGCACTGAAATGTGCAAACACAATTTCAAATGGCTCTTGCGGCTATTAATGTTATTACTATTGAAGAAAGGTCTACATCTACAGCTGATTGTCCTGCTGCTTCCCAATGAGTCAGGGCTGGGTCACTCAAAGGCATATTGAGCCTTCTGCCTTGTTTTTCCTCCCTTCAGGATAATTATTTCTCCCCAGCTGTTTGGGTTCTCCAGTTAACTCTCCCAGCGCAGTTTTCCACAGTAGCATGGTGTTGCCACAGCCCAGCTCCTGCTTGATTGTACTGCGTTTGCTTTTCTCCAGTATGCTACATACATTTAGCAGTGTCTGAAATAGGAGTGATTACTGAGCACAATGTAACATTTATTGGATTTGTTTTGTGATTACGTATGATCGTGCTAATGCAACTGCATTACGTGTGCTCTACTGCTCGTATAGTTGTGCAACAAAAAGAGAAGCATTCATATCATGCTGTTCCATGAATTATATTCACAGCCTGCTGTGCTCTCTAGAAAGCAAAGAGTAGCTGTGAGGAGATGCACTGAAGAATCGCCTCCCTGCTCACTGTCTGTCTGATCCCATTCATCGATGAGCCAGCAGCTGCTCGATAGAAATGGCATTTTGGAGTGTCTGTTTCAAGAGCAATTACACTGCACTGAGCAGTGTCTCTCTCTCCGTGCTCTCTACAGTTGGGCTTCTCTCCATTTGGTAGCTGCAGATATTGCTACCATCGCTGTCTTGCCATCCACAAGAGAAACACCACCTTTCTGACTAAAACTGTCCCTTTCTCCTACTTGTATACACCACATACTTCATATCTCTTCCCTTTCAGCATTGCCATCCTGGACATTGTTGTTTTATAATTGCTTGTTTCTCCTCTAGTTGGTCCCACTTTGGACATTTCCTGAAAAACAGCACCTCTGGCAGTGTGCACACAGTGCAACCCAGATGGATTCATTCTTACCTCTCAACCACTTTGTTTGTTGCCAGCCCCACTAAAGGGGGGAAACCCCCTGTTTCCATTGCCCATTGCTGTTTAGAGATATCTGGAAGCCCTGGGGAGAGATGCGGACCATGGCTGTACCTCACCCCATGGATGTTTTGGGGCTTGCTCACTTCTTGCTCTATTTGTCTCTTACTAATTCTGTAATTCTCAAAAAATGTTTAGTTCCTTGCAGTCTCAATCTGCTGTTTGTATTTACAGCATGGAAGCAAAAACTGAAGTTGAGGAGCTCTGACCATGGACACTGCATGAACCTGTCTGCGTGGAGGGACAGGGTGCAACGTGCTGCTATGAGGCGCTATAACGGCTGCATTCAAGAGGAGCATCTGCACAGCAAGGTTGGGTTTTACTTGAGTTAGCACTGGTTCAGTCCTGCCCTTAATGAGCGCATAAGTTAAACCATATTTACAGGGTTCATGGAATTACTCCTGATTTACATTTCTCTAATTGCTCCAAATCAGTAAGCACCCTTTTCCTACAGCTGCAGTGGATATGTATTAAATATAAGAGTATCTGCCTTTTATTACAAGCCACCATTGATTTAATTCATTTGGGGTAAATAACAGATTAAATCATTAGCTGCAGTTTAACCATCTTGAATCTAAAAGCGATGTCCAAGTCTAATAGACCAAAAATGATATTTAGTTTGACAACTTTTTAAAAGTCTGTTCAAAAAAATCTACAAAAACCTAAAACATTTTCTTTCACATGCTATTGAAGAATAAATTACAAAGACATTTATGGAATTTTCGATGAATACATTTATGCTGGGCACAGAGGTTATAACAGCTTCTGAAATGAAGTATTTGTACAGCTGCTGTAATAACCTTGTCTCTCTTGAGTGACAAGAGGAAGCAAAACCATAAGTCAAAGCTTGGCATCGTGCAAGGTATGAAAATAAAATGACTCATACACTAAACAGGATAAATCTTTAATACTCTATTTGTTGATTGTATTTTATGAACGGTGAATATTTGATTCTCTTTGCAAGCGCTTGTGAGTTGTTACATGCACTGTCTCAGAAATCCTTTCACAGGCTGGAGTAGGGCTGAACCTTCCTGTTGTGTGCATCATTGTGCAGAGCTGTTTGAAATGGGGCCAGAGAGGAGATTTCCATCTCTAATGTATTTTCTCTTTGTGGTCATTCCTTAGTGTGGCAGATGCACCCACCCTACTGAAGACCTGAGAAAGACCCAACACAAACAGTGCTAAAGTTTCTGGCCCTGGAGGCACCAGGACTGCCTCCCCCCTCACAGCTCCACACAGTGGGGGTCAAAGGAGGGAAAGTTGGGGTCCTCAGCCAATAGGGGCTGACACGACCATGTATTGACCACAGAGCAGATTCGACCAGGCTATAAATGGGGCCCCGCCGGAGGACTCATTGGAGTTGGTCCTCCTTGGAGCAGCGGGTCTGCAGTCGGGGACTCTCCCCTTGAGTTGGGACGCCACTTAAGGTAACTTCTCGAGATTGAGAGCCCTCCCTTTTTGGTGAGTGAGTGAGTGCACATTTTGGATTGTTTGGCCAAAACTTAAGAATTCTTAACTCAGCTGTGTCTGGTAATATTCCCAACCAGCATATCGGACCTGTATTTGTTAAATGTCAGTGGGATGTTGTTTTGGTGAATGAAGTTTTGTCTGCTTCATTTCAGTTGCAGATTAAAGCTTGTTTGAGTTCATTATTTGTGTGCATGTAGCCATTTTGGTGCGGTTCTGTGACATTTTAGTTGGCGTAGTCGGCAGGATGCTAATAGAGGAATTGTTACAGAAATATGGCTGTCTATTCTTTACCCCAGATATGCAATGGGTAAAGGAGAGTGGGTCCAACGCTATAGCGGTTGCGGAGGCTGTAGGACAATGCTGGACCATGTGCGCCATCCTGGGTGCCTGTCTGGTTGTTTTGTGTGCAGTCCTAGGCGGTTGCTTAATTTGAGGGTGATTGCAAAATAAGGACAATTTAAATAAGCAATCAGAGATAGATTGTCTAAAAGGGGA
>NW_010163221.1:12803-30163 GCF_000695765.1 Mesitornis unicolor | reverse complement strand
AGCTCTGCCACCCGGAGCGGGGCCGGGGGCGGCGGGGGTCGCCCGCGTCCCGCAGCCTCTAGCGGTCCGCGTCTGCGTTGAGAGAGCAGGCGGCAAGGGCTGCCCGGTTAAGAGGTCAGCACAAAGCCTGACGGCCAGGAAGAGGCACACGCTGAGCTAGCTGGAGCGCTTGCCACCCACGGCTGTAGGGTGGGAGCCACTTGCTGTCTTTACCAGTCTCCCTACGGCTTTAAAGGGTTTCTATAGTAGAAAATGTTACTCAGTAACGCCTTTACTGGGAAGACAGAAGTGAGTAGGTGAGTCATTTGGCTGAAATCTAACTTTTGGAAGTCTTCTTAAGATTAAATCTGGCATCCTTGTGCATATGAGTATATGGATGGGGCACACAGCTACCTCAGCGTGGTGTAGTGATTCTTGAGGAATCTGCGCAGTGGAGAAATTACACTGGCAGCACAGGATCCCTCTTCTAAGCCTTGTACATTCATTGTGCTGTGCCAAACCTCAGGCTCTCTGGAGGCAAGCCAACACCATAGAACGCCTGTGACATCTCATAGCTCAGTCCCTGGTCTAAGTAGAGTTGACACATAGCCTCTTTAGTCTGTTTGTGTGTGTTTGTGTTTGGAGGGTTTTTTTGTTTGTGGTTTGTTGTGTTGGTTGGTTTTTTTTTCCCCTTTGGGCTTTTTCTTTCACTCTTTTCTCCTGTAAACCAAAACAGTCAGGATTCTCTGCAGCAAGGCACAAATTACAGTAGTTGCAGTGTTGCTGTTAACTTCCCTGGTTTCAGCCCAGAGTCAGAGAAGAATGATAAAACCAGGATGGCAACGCATTTTGCAAACTTCTGTTTCTGGTTCAAGTAGCTGTGTTAGAAACTGAGCACTGTGTTTTAATCCAGTTGCTGCTGTTGATGTGTTGTGACCTAAAGCTGGTAACATAAGCACTATGACTATGTATGTGAAAAGGACACGGTGACAGCAACAGGTGTTTAGGTGCTCTTTACCTTAAAAAAAGAAATTTGATATCTTGGCAAGGTAGGTGCCATAGAATTGCTAAGTATTACGAGCTGTAGTGACTGCCTTATAAACAGTGACTGAAATGCTGGTAACCTGAGAATGTGGTAACATACACTTAAGTCTTTTTGTAATACAGGGGCAAAGCAGCCTTTGCAAACAGTCTGAACAGGTATCTTTTCCTTTTCCCTTACCTCAGTAGCATGTATCTCCATAGGTATGGTTTCCAGTTTAAATTGTTACTAAAAAATCTTCAAATCTTTTAAAGATCAAATCTGAGTACACTATGATATATGCCCAGTCTCTTGTAGTAGTGAAAAGAGGTTATGGCAGGAAAAAAAGGCCACCTGGCAGGGGAAAACAGTGTGAAATACCATTTTTAATGGGGAAAGTAGTCATGGCAAAGGATCTAGAGGTGATTTGATTAATTAGTAAGGTGATACTGGCAGCAGCAGTCAAACAGCAAACAGTTTGAGCTGAAGACATTAAATTACAGGGAAGGGAGATAAGATTCTATCATTATATTGCTCTAGTGTGTCTCCCCAGCAACACTATATTCTGTGGGACCCACAAACCATGTTACTAGAAAGACATCGACAAAGCAGAATTTGGTGAAGCCAAGCATCATAGAAAATTTAGCTTAAGAGAGTTCAAAATACAGGACTTCAGGCAGCTTGATAAAGGGACTAAGATGAACTTGGAAATACAAAGTTCTGTGAGACTTGAAGGATTTTGATTAAATGTTTAAATGAAACAAAACTGTACGTGGAAGTATGAGTAGGATTGGCTCAACTTAGCTCAGAGATCAGCAGTGAAGGAAAGGAGATGACATTGAAAGACCTCACGGTCTTTCACATTGTAGAATAGTCTTGCTTTGGAAACAATGTTGAACTTGTGCTGAACTTGTGGGAAAAATCTTAGCTCTTGGTGATTACTTTAATATTCAGCTTGCCATTGGCAAGGTAGAAACTCAGAGCTAAAGAGCTTTTACATCCCTAATGTGTCCATTTCAAGTTATTTAGCACTGATTAGCCAATATATAGTAAATATGTGCTATTTTGTCCTATGGATTGCAATGAAGGTCAGTCCCCAGATACAATTATTGTTTCCTCATTATTCCATATGGAATATAATTAAAATTGAGTTGAATCAAAATTTTGGAAAACTCTAGGATTGCATGTGTCAGACATCTGGCTCAAAACTTGGACTTTCTTGATGCATGCATCTAGCTGAGTAGTTTGTTCATACACTGCTCATCCACTCTCCTTTCCACTTTTCTGGAAGAGTGTAGGCCATCTCACTGGAAACAGTGCAGGAGTCCATGGGACAAAAAGGACAAGTTTGTCATGAAGCTGAATACTGCCTTCTCATACTGCTACAGATGAATGAGACTGAAACAAAGGCAGCCAATATTTTTGTCTGATTTTTTTTAAATTATTTTTTTAGGAATGTCTGTCTAGCTTGTTGAAGATCTTTTTATCAAAGGAGAAATGATAGTTTATTCCTGTGTAAGGCAAGTCTTTTGCTTGTGTAAATTAAAACATAAAAGGTTATTGAAACCATGACCTTGCCTGCATCTTTGTAGGCCAAAGATGCATCGTCTTTTGCAGATCAGAAGTCACTCTCAAGCGAGCTGCTTCTGAAATGCTTGATGGTACAAATGGTACAACTTTGTTGCTGCAGTAATAGTAATTCAAGGCTCTTCTATGAGGACATGTACTACTGCAGCTAAAAGATAACCAATGAATAATGTGGCCAGCTTAATGAAGTAGCTGCAACTTGCACAATTGGAATTTCCATTACTTGTTTCCTTCCACATTAATTCAGCATTGACACTAGCGTATTTTGTTTCATTCAGTTCATGGCTATGCACTCCCAAGCATGCAGTTGTAGCTTTCCTAAAGGCAGTTCACTGTAATGCAACATGGTCTCCTAGCATATGTGAATTGTTTCCGCTGGTGTAACATCTCTGGCGTAGTTGGGGAAGGGTGGCTCTGCTCCGGCTCCGAGGCATTTGCTGGAGGTGGCAGCACGCTCTTCTGCTGTGGAGCCCACAGAGCCTGGTACCCATCCAGCTTCCTCACAGCTGTTCCCATCAGTCAGCTGGGGACAGCTCTGGGGGGACCTGGTGAGGACAAATCTCTGTTTTGGTATCTGTAGAGAAAATGTCACCCTGCTGCTGGAATATGTTGGAGTTTGGTTTTTTGGTTTGTTGTTTTGGTTTTTTTTTTCCCTTTAAATGTCATCCCTTACACCAGTGACCTCATCTGACTCGGCATATCTTCTGTCTGAAGTGAGGGAATTATAAGCAAGTCATAGATTTTGACATAGCTGGAGATTGTAGGGAAGAAGGCAAACCAAGAGAAATAAAGTATTGTTATTTGAGCAAACAAAATCTATTTTGAAACAGTCTAACGAGCAGTTATGT
Organism: Mesitornis unicolor; assembly: GCF_000695765.1. Classification (NCBI taxonomy): domain Eukaryota; kingdom Metazoa; phylum Chordata; class Aves; order Mesitornithiformes; family Mesitornithidae; genus Mesitornis; species Mesitornis unicolor. The sequence goes on along the minus strand of NW_010163221.1, from coordinate 26,728 downwards.
AAAGCAACTGGAACTTAATCTAAACATCACAAGCTTCTGAAGACAAGAGGATTGTCTATTATGTGCACACTTTATTTCATCTCCAGGTTTCCCAGGAAGTTTTGCAGAGATTTGTGCTGGTAGTTGTGACGGCAGTGTACCTGCTGCACCAGTCCAGTTCCTGGGTTTGCTCTGGATGTTTGAGGCAGTGAGAACACCCATGTGGCTCATCTTTGAAAACAGGGCAGGATTGAAGTAGTCACCTGCACGGATCACCAGCTTTCTTATTCAGAGGCTGCTTGTATTGAAAGTCTGTAGAAGACAAGTGAGACCTGTGCCAAGAGCATCCCCAGCAAATGGAGCTGTGACTACAGCATGAGCTTCTTTACTGTTTGCACTTCATAATTAGTCACAGAGCTTTCTTCAGGCAAGCAGAGGGGAAATAAGCACAGCAGGGCAAGGACTTAGACAGACCTGGAGAAAGAAAACTGTGAAATATTTTTACTTCAAAATGCACCTGACAGTGATAGTGCAGGCACCTGAAAGAGCTGTGGTCCTGTTGTGTTGAAGGGGAGCGTTGGTCAGGATGCTGGCATATCCTCTGTGCAGACAGAAACCAAAGGAGCAGGAACAAGTGACCTCAGGTTAACATTTCATTCAAATGACAGCAGCCCTAATGAGATTACCACTCTGGTTTCCTAGTGTACCACTCAGCCTGAAGGATCTCACAGTCTCTTTCAGATGTCCTAAACTGATAAGCAAATGGCATGTTATCCATGTGAAAGTAGGACAGAAGCACATAGTGTTTGATTAAGCAGCATCCCTGTTTCTTAATGCTTAGCTCTGTTCACCTTGATGTCTGTGTGGTTTTATTCTGTTCTGGGTTTTGCTCCCCACATCAGCGCTCTCCCTTCCTTTTTTTTTCTTTACACAAATGACTGAAAATTTAAGTATAGGAAGGTAGCATGCACAGAATTCATAGTCCACAAAAGTGTAACCTCTCTTCTAATACTTTTTTCTGTGATGTTCTCTTTTACATGACTTGCCATGTTTATCTTACCTCTGGTTTTATTCCATTCTCCTAAACCCTTGAAATGAAGCCTAGAAAGGTCACTTAAAACCAGAAGTTAATTCCTAGGAAAAGGAAAGGAATGGTGCAATGGGAACTTACCTTCAATATCTGATGTGTGTGTTTTTTAAAACGAATAAATAAATACATAATCCCAGTACCAGTGTTTAGAAAGAGACCTGCGGGACAAACTGGCAGGCCTGAGAACTCCGCTGTTTGAAGTGCAGCAGTTTAGTTTTGTCTCCTCTAAAAGTAACCATCTGACCATCACTGGTTGTGGCCTCATAGAACAGCTTCTGAATGCTGTTAATGTAAATTTGTCTTCAAGGTATGTGTAAGACATGAGGTACCTGTTTTCTTTTCAAGCTGTGTGTTGATTTTAATTTGGGCCAGTTCTACTGAGTACAGCTTTCACTCAAATCCATGTGAATTGCTGTGGTTTAATTTGGACCTCTGACTAAAAAAAAAAAAAAAAATCAGTTTAGTCTAGTGTCGATTTGGAGCATAATTATTCCCTTGTACAAATGGCTTTTTTTGCTACTGTGAATACTAAACAAACTCTTCTGTTGCCTCATGCTTTTGAAAAGCTATTGACCATCTCCTCAGATAAAGACTGAGGCCCTGGTAGTGTTTGTTCTCTGCCGTTTCACCATCAGTTTTTCTATTGCGTTCTGAGGGAGTTGTATGGGCAGAGTGACCTGTTACCAAGGTTCAAACAGAGCTACCTCACTCCAGTGCTTTATGTGGCTTTGATTGTCTTTTTGATTAGCAGAGCAGAACCCACATTTTCTTTTCTCACCTTAACGTAATAGGAGTTTCTTTGTAACTGGAAGATGGGGGCAGAGATGCTGCAGAGATACAGTAGAGTGGTTCTGGAGTGGTCCTGCACATATTAATGACCTGAAAGGGGTTGGTGTTACTTAATGTTTGTTATAGCTTTATTCTGAGAGCAGAAGCTTTTTGTTTATATCTGTAGTCCTGCCAGCAGCTTCTCCCCTTCCATCTTGTTCTCTGTATTTTAGCTATAATCTAAGGCAGAAATGCTATCTAGCATTACTGAACAAGGGTCATAGAGTTTTATGGAGCATGTAACAACTGGAATATAAACTATGAGAAATTAAGGAAGCAGTTAGCTAGCTATTTGTATTCTTAGCCTTCCACTTAAGTGTCGTGCCTTTAGGAGACTTGTGTTGAAATAACAAGACAAGTCTGTAGTGAAACTATGCTTTTGCCACAGAAATTAAATACTGATTAGAAATAACCCATTATACCCCTAAAGAACCCATTACACCCCTATCTGCATTCAAAGAGAATAAATTTTAAGCTGTCCCTTGAGAAGGCAAGGACTATAGAACCAATAGCCCAACATGAAGTTGTTGGGGCAGGGGGGTTTTGTGATGCTAAGTACAGGTAGTATATACATTTTTCATTTTGACAAACCAGTGCAAAAGAAGGTAAATGCTTTTGGGTTTGTGGTTGTGGGTTTGGGTTTTTTTTGCTTTTCTTGCTATGTATGGAAAGATCTATGTAAAAATAATTTGTTTGTAGTACATTATATATCATGGTGCAATAAAGACATTCTGAAGCAGAAGTTCCAAATGACTATGTATTTGTTCACAGGTGAGATCTGGGTGTTTGGGATTTTAGTATGGGATTTGGTTAGCATGTTTCATTACAAAATGTATTTTGCCCATAAAGTAGCTGAGCATGAAGAGGGGCTTGAGAAGCCTAGAATGATCTGTCCCCTTCCCTGGGGGCTATATTAGACCTCTGAATCATGAAGTCTTTGCATAGTAGGTGTCTGGTTACAAACCTTTTATGGGCCCTACTCAGCTGGGATATCAGCATCTGCATTATAGCTCCCATCTATTCTTAGGTGATATCCCAGCTCGGCTGAACAGGCAAGGCAGAAAGAGAATTGCTTGTGTGATACAAAACTCTTCCCTTTTCTCATTCTGATTTTCATGCTCTCTCTGTCTACCCCATCCTTCTGTCCTGCAGTGCCTTGTGACAGAGGTACAAAATGGCTTACAGCGTGACTCTGAATGGACCTGGACCATGGGGTTTCCGACTGCAAGGGGGCAAGGACTTCAACATGCCCTTGACCATCTCCAGAGTAAGTGAGCAAAAGATTTTTTTGAACTTGTTTAGGTCAGAAAATAGCAGTGAATGCAGTCATATGTGCACTCTGACCTGGCCTAGCGAAGTAGAGGATATTTGCAGCTAGGTTTGAAGAAAAATAATATAATGCGGACTTTGAATATACCAGTTCAAGGTACAGCCTGACATTGATGATGCCTCAGGAAGACAGTTCTGATTAGTATGTTTGTAAAGATGACAATACCGACTCTTTTAAATAAGCTTCCAGTTCTATTTTGTAGAGTGTTGTCTCTTTTTCTGCTGACAGGGCCCTCACTGGTGCTGTCTGTTTGAGGGGAAGGGGTTAGACCAACTATGAATGAGAATATAATATTATTTTTCTAGAAAATAAACATGTAACTGCTTATAAATATGTGAAGTCTAGGGTTTAAAAGTGGACAAAGATAGGGACACGTGTCCCCTCTTTTTGGGGGGAGGCAATAATTGGATGAAGATTAGACAAGTCAAGCAGAAGACTCAAGAGTGCTTAAAATACGGTCCTAAATTATGCAGAAGCCTTCCATTTGCAGCTGACAAACAGCAAGTGATTGTGATTTAATAATTAATTACCTCATGTGTCTGTCAATTACATATCAGTCTCTTTATTCCTTAGCCTCTTTTTTTTTCCTAAGAGCAGTATTTTAAGGTGTTGCAGTGGAGTGCTCTTATTACCTGAATTAGCTCAGGTAATTAAAAAGCTTTTAACATTGGAAGGTTTTCAGGATACTTCCCTTGGCTACATTTCTCATCAAACAAGATAATTTTGTGTAACTTCTGGTTTGAAAACTCTTTCTACTACCTCTTGCCGCTCCTTCCTCCTTCCCCTCCCCCTCCTGTTTTTCTTTCTGACGGTCTCGAATCTGTTCCAGAATGTTCAAGTCCTTTTAGAGACATCTTGGTTCCTCCACAAACCGCCTGCAGAAGGCGTATTTTGCAGTGCAGTGACAAGAGAGGTTACTTACGTAACAGTGTTTAAAAGGAATACTAGATTGGTTTAACCAGACAAACAAATAGGATGCAAATAAGAGGTCTACTCTACTGCAAAAAAAAGCCGCCTATGCTACTTTGAAAACTGGTTTTTTATGATGAAAATATTAAGTCTGTTAAGTAGCGGGTATGAAATTGATATCCCTGCAACAATCATGATTCAAAGCTGTCAGTGAGCTTCCGAAATCTTAACTATGCTATTTCAAATTCATACTGTAAAGCTCTGTATTATTTGATCTCCCTTATGCACAGTATTCTTTTCTCTGAAGATGGAGGCACATTTGCCTTAATACTAAGTCCTACAATGATGAGAGGAACTTTTCATAGCCCCTTTTGCAGAAGCAGCATAGGAATTGCAAAGGTGGCTGTTCTGTCAGTGATATTAAAAACAAAAGACCAAAAAAATAACCAAAAAGGAACTCCTGCTCACAAAAACGAACTTGCTTCATAAGCTTATACTAATTTCACTATGGTAAATAGTTCTGGTATTTCTTTCCTTAACCCACTGATCGTAAGTATAGAGAGGTGCCAACATATTTCTGTAGGCATTTTCATGACACACTGCAGCCTGCACTGTATGGTGTTGATAATTGTTTTGTAAGTAATTCAGTCATACCCAGAGGCTGTCAGTCAAGGGTTGCGGCTGTGCCACTTGCACTGTATATGACACAATGAGAAATGAAAAACCAATTGTGCTGTGAAGAACCCGTTGTCTCAGACTTTAATCTCCTAAAGTGTGCTGGCTGTGCCCAAAGGCTATATGAGTCTCCTGGGACTTTTGAGAGCGTATGATGAGCAGGACTGAAACTGCAATGGCAGTGGAGGAATTACCTCTTCACACAGCTGGCTGCATTTCCAGCTGTAGAAGTGTCAGAAAGCCCTATTAAATATTTTGATCTCTTTCCCAGTGAGGCCCAGTTTTATGTTGGGAGCATTGCTTTGGGATGGGATTGGATTTTGTAGCTTGCCTTAGGCGGGAAAAGCAGGCATGCAGAAATGAACATGACTCTTTCAGGGGAGCTGGCGTAGGAATGCCTGCTGGTTGTGATATTTTTAAATTGGAACACAATGTAATACATGGCTTTTGATGATAATATTCTTAAGTCTATTTTTTTATTTAGCATCTTTCATGTAAATATATCTCCAAACAGATCAGATATTCTCCTTAATCAGCAATGTGCAGTCACAAGTGAGTTGTGCTGTGAACTTGTCCATAATTGCAATCTTACCATGGAGAAAAAGGAAAGCTGTACTTAACATTCTCAAGATATTCTTGGCGGGGGAGTAGTGGGGGACCAAAGATAACTGTGACAAAATTACCCTTCTTGGGAAGAGCACACTTCTCTAAATGTTGCCAGTGGATGCCATACACTTATCTATGGACTGGTTTTTATCCACAGTTGCCCTGAGATGGAATTAGACTTTATGAATAGAATGAGTCCTAAATCCCAAACACTTCAACTTAAAGGGTCTTATAGTTGCTTTTAATACCAGATGTGCTATGACCCTTTTGCCTACGTGTGTGTAGTATCCCTCTATGCAGGCAGATAGGGTTTATGTGTGGACACGCTCATTAGACTGTAACTGCCCGCAAGCAGTAAGACTGTCTGTGAGTGGACCACAGAACAAAAATATTCATCCTTTTTCATGGAGACTCTGTGTTCTTCTGTCAAGCTTAGAGTCGTGCCATGAGAGACTTCCCTCTGAGCTCCTGAGAAAGATAACAACAACAGTCTACCACACCAGGATTGTTCATCCCATCTATAGTCTTATGCCTGCATGTTTCAAAGGATTTTCCTCAAAGGGGAATCTAGTATTGTGCTGATATGAAGCTAGCCCACATGTAGTCATAAAGTGGGCACCCTGGACTTAGGAACTAGAACTGTGATTCAGTTGTCTGTTGACCTACACTTTGTCAGCCAGCTCCATACAATTCCACTCCGCTTGTACTTCTTTACCTGAGAAGCAGACGAGAAAACTTGAAGGTCTTTGAAGCCTACTGACAAAAGCACAATACAAGATTGTGGCATTGCTGATGCTTCTGTGGGCAAGGAAGGGAATTATTCAGAGCTGTTTGGCGCAACAGTTCAGTTTTAAAGGACTCTTTAAAATGCTGAGATGCTCTATTTTCTTCCTTTCTGGTAGGTCCAGGTGATCAGCACAATGCTGAATAGTCAACAGCATAAGACACAGGAGTCACCCAGTCAGTCAGCTGGGTGACATGTGAAGATGTGTTCCCCTGAAACGGATTGTTCTACTTATCTGTACTTTATCTAAAAATAAGTGCCTGCCTAATGTAGGGGCTGTGGACAGGAAAAGAGGAGACAAAAACAAGTGGAGAAGAGTTAAGGTCACTCTGTAGCTTTCACGCTCCTTTAACAATGGCATTAGAAAATAATCTGAGAAGATGTAAAAAATATTTTCATAGTCCCCACCCTGCAGACCATCCTACCCTCTAGAACAAATTCTGTCATGAGATGTCATGGGCAGGTAGCTGAGATAGGAAAACAGTATTGACAGACTCTTAGGAAAGCTGAGCATCTGAGTCCTACTGAAATGAATGAGACATGCAGGTTGTTGGCAATGGTTAAAACTATTACCAGTGGCATGATTATATGCATGAATCTGGTCTTTCCAAATTGACATGAGCAGCAAAGCAGGTTGTTTTCTTCCTGTGCTTGCATGAACTTGCAAGCAGAATTCATTAATTTTACAGACCTAATCCTCTGTAAGAAGGTTTTAGGCATAGTTAATTATCTAAATGCAGTGTTGCCTTGTTACTTAAGATGGTATGATTATACACGGATGGACACAATAGCAGAGTCTCTTCATATTTGTGAGTGATTATTGCTAAACAGCAAGCTTTTCAGGTGAGAGAGACTGGCTTGCAGGTGATGCAATGAGCTGAAAGGTATGCAAAAATTACCATCATCTGAGATAGCAGAAGTATTATCCAGACTGGCAGCTCTATTAACTTGCTGATTATCCATGCAGTTTTGTATTTCCTAACAGAGGGATCTTTTAATGTTTCTTGGGTTCCAAATCAAAAGCCAGATTCTTAAGCTGAAGGAGACAGTGTTTACATGAAACTGAAGTGTTAGAGAACTATTTAAGTTTAGTTAAGACGACATAAGCACAGTGAGGGGAAATGGCAAACACTAATAGGAAAAAAAATAATTATCGGATCTGTATACTTAGTCTGATACAAGTAGCCTGAAACAGCTCTCTGTGGGGATGGTAAGCCCCTATTTTAGCATTTTGCAGTCTATGTCTCTGGAGGAGCAGGAAAGCATTTCTTAACATTTGATGGGCTCTTTCCTTTTACCTGCATCTTTTCCTGATTATTTCCTGTCCCTCGTCCATTCCCCAACGTTGTTACGTCAGCCTCTCGCTGTGACTTCATTTCCTTTACAGGAGCTATGTAAGGGTGTTCATTTTCTGTTGCCTTCTTGAATATGGGGCATCAGTGCCTTACAACAGGCAAGTGGTGAGCAAAAGGAGTCCCTCTTGGCTTTTTTCTTCTGCTCCTGAAGGCAGGGAAGCCTCAGATTATCTGGGTCAGGCAGTATGCATTCTGCAGCTGCCATTTAGGTGGCCATGTGGTGCTGTACCGAAACTGTAATCAGAGGTGTGAAGTGTACCTGTACTGCCTGAAGAACTTTAACAAGTTTCCTTGAAATGCTGATTGTGTAGCACCTGTTAAGCCTTCATCTGTGGTGAATCCAAAGGCTGAGTATTTGTCCTACAGCTACAACTGCAACTTTGAAAGGTTTTGCTTCACCACCAAATGTGAAGTCCTTCACAATACTAAAAGCCATAGATTAGTATTTATAATAGTTGATTTTCTACAAAACTAACAGATAAGTCTCATGTCCTCTAAAAACCTTCCTTTTTAACTACTATTCAGTAGAGATGTTTCCTTTTTCCCCCTAAACACAAATGACAGAGTCAGCTTCTGAGTGAGTGACTGAGCCATTTAATGACCTTTTATGTCTAGATAAACTGTAGTAATTTTGCATGCATGGGTGGTTTTACATTCTTCCAGTCTTCTACAATTTAACTCAAAATCATTCTTTGTGAGAGGAAAATGAAATACTTTCAGGTCTACTTTTCAGGAGACACCAAAATGTTACTATACGTTATTCATAAAACAACTGTTCTGTGGGTGTCAACATTGCTTTGGGATAATCTGCTTGATTTGTAGATCACTTCTTGAGCAACAGAATCACCCCATCCAAAGTTATAACATTCTGAATTTTGTTACGTGTAGCCATTTGTTTTATGTGCAGATATGTCGGTATTGTGAGAGAATGCACGTTACTTTCGATGGTATCTTTGCATTCAGACTAATTTGCAAGCCAGTTCTGGTATGTTTACAGCCGCAGTTATCAGTTATTGCACTTCTGTGAGCCTGAACCCTACAAGTAACGCCTAAATATTCTGTTCTGATGTTGTTTATTTGAGATGTTCCAGTAGTCACCATTTACACTATAAAGGACAGGTCAGTATATAGGGCATCTCTCATCAAACACGAGTGGTGTATGTGTATGTTGGACAAGGAGCAAGGGAACAAATTTTCTAGTTGCGTTCTTTTAAAATAATCTTTCTTGGGCCAGAGAAAGAAATGGGTTTTGGGGCCTGGGGATCAGAACATCCCTGGATACTCAGGACTCAGTTCAAGTCTCTGCTTTGATTAAAGCAGAACAGTTTCAAACTTGGCTGTGTGGCTGCTTTAAGAGGTACAGCATTAGTTATTCTGAAGTTGGCAACATTCTTGTCTTGATCAAAAATACCATATCAAGTCTGAGGAGTAATCCCAATGGATGTTTCATCTAAGCCACTAACACTTTAAAGAAGGTTTAATTTCAACAAATACCTCATTTGTGTAATACAAAGCGGTTCCAGTTCCAGCACAAGATGTACTATTTTTTCCTTTCTGATTAAACAATCGTGATATAAGAAGCTTTTGTTTTCTTTCCTTGCATTCTGAAAAATCTATGCAGCTTGTTGTTGTATCTTTAAACTCAGGATGATTAGTGGAAGAGTCAATTTATTATTATTTTTATTTAAATCTTAGCATCGTAATGCAATATGATTTGAATGCATGTACTGTACTCAACCAAATAACATTCAGGAAGGATATTAAGCTAACTACAGCTCTTGGTCAAATTGTTTCTCTTGTAAATTAAGTATGTGGTTGGCACTGAACGGCATCCCCTCTTACCTGTTTGTGTGGTTACTAAATACTAAGCTCACTGCTGAAGGCCAGGGGTGTATAAGGGCTATTATGTACTCTGCACAATAACTGTGCAGACATCATGCATAGGTCTATTTAAGGTTCTGTTTCTCAATTCTGTCCATGTTTTGTATTTCAGGAGAAGTATTTAGCCCTGTTAGAATGTAGGCCAGATTAATATGAATAATGGTCTCTAACAGCTGAGGTACTGGCTTAAATGATGTTACATCATCAAGCCTGCTGCTCTGACTGTTCTGACACATAATATGTAACCAGTGGGTTTGAAGCCCTTTCTTTATTTGACCTGCTAGACGTAGCTTTTCTCTTTGGGGTGTGATTGTTTCTGAATTACCAAAGCTGATGTGGCATTATCTGTGCAGAGAGCTCAGTGTATGAAATAACTGGGCTGAATGACACCTATTCAATTACCAACTCAGTTACAAATACTGTCAGTATTTCTTTGTGCTAGCTTTACTACTCATGCCAAAAACACACTCCATAGTGACTTTGCAGCTTTATTTCCTGCAAAAGGGAGAGGAGCATAATCATTCCCTTGAACAGGAGGCATAGTGTTAACTGTGAGAAACTGAAAAGTTCACAAGTGGGGATAACCATAGTTATTGTGTCTTTATGGAGGAGGAGGAGAAGGGTTTCTTAACCTAGGGAAACAGGTCCACAGCTCGAATGAGCTGTGTTAATTTTTTTCTTGTTTTAACAATATTCTCTGGCAACTGGATATGCTAGTCTGACAAACTGCTCAGCCTTTGACCTAGGGTTTATTTGCTTGAGAATATAGTTGATGTAGTATTGCAGGAAGTTCTCAGATTTACTGAATTATTATTAAAGTTCATAATTTTGCAGATCCTGCTTTTTTTCAGGTAGAACATTATTAGTGTCTCATGTCTGAACTCAGTAAACGGCTGTCTTCATAACAAAGCAAATAACCCTGTCACAAGCTCCATTCTGAACACGTTATTGCAAAATGTTCTCCAGCAAATGGTATGCAAAGAGGGAAATTAGCCCTGAAAATACGTTATCATTAACTTTCTATACTGGCATCAGCACTTCTCTACTGGTAACTCCTGTTGTCTAGTTAGTAGCATAAAGAGTATGTTATTGTATAACTCTATAAATAATGTAGGTATTAAAAAACCCCAAACCAACAAAAAACCTTCACTAGCACTCTGGAAGTATGAAAATGGTGTACAAAATGCAATGTTCATCTTTATAATTTAGCATTCATAGTGCACTGGAGCTAGCTGAGAACACAGTTATAGTTGCTTTGTTTTGTGTGTAATTAGAAGTTTCTGCACATAAATACCTGAGATGCCACCATTTAATGCATAATATAGTGTTAAATAGCGTCCAATGTAAAATGAGATACTGCTTTTCTTTTTTCACTGGGTCTTGTTGCAGGAAGAGCTTGATGCTCAATATGCAGGTAAGTTATTAATCTCCATTGAAAAATCATGAGGAAGAGGAGAAGAAGGAGGGAAATTTTTGCTGAACATGGTAAAAATAAATACTTGCAAGTCTTGAGGAAAGAAATTTAGAACAGTGTCTGACAATGACAGCTATGGTATGCTTTGAAATGAGTAATGCTAATTGAAAAAGCATGGCTTATACAGCATGTTGAAGGGTTGTTTCTTCTGTGCTAGTGTAATTAAAGCTTTGATTAAAATGTTACATGAGAGTGAAATCTTAGAATAGGCTGTTACAATAATCTAAATTGTTAAATCCTAATTTGATAAAAGTATATTACAATACTTAAGAAATGGCACTTCATAAAGGATTTAATTCTTGCCAGTACAGAGTAAGGACAAGGATGTTGACAAGTGTGCTCTTCAGTCACGTTGTGTTGACCTGCAATTTACATAATATATTATATTTAAAAGCAAACAGGTGCCTCCTGTCAATGCACTGCATAGATAAGGAAAAAAAATAATGTATTTTACTTAGCTGCTATCATAACTTAAGGCCCTAAGTGAGAAACAAGCTTGATCATATGAGTCATCAGTCTGAAGGTGGCTCTGAAGCTCAGTCCAGCCCTGCTGCTGGGTATCCTTTGGGAACAGTCCTAAAAACTTTTATTTTAAAGTCCAAGAGGAGTATCTTTTATTCCCCAAAAACGTGAAGCTGTTCCTGTGTTCTGAGAGATTTCAGGTACGAGAGCGCCCAGTTCTTGTTTGTAGGGGAAAGAAAGAACACTTTTTTTTTTTTTCCACCCACTGACTTTGAGTGTGAGCACTCAGGTTTTTTTGGAATTAGATATCCTGAAAATAATTAGTATCTAGCTTAGAAAGGGCACCAGATGCCTTCTTCACCATCCTTCATACAAGGTGACTCTTCTTTGTCGTAGCAGTGGCTAGCAGCCATTTTTCCAGAAAGTCAATGAGATCTTGCTCTTCTTTTAGGAAGATGTAATGGGTCAAATGTCTTAAAGGCATGCAAATCCCCTGGCAAGGGTAGAGTTACTTTCTGTACCTCCCACGTGCGTAGCTGGTGTTGTGATCGTCTGTGCCACACGTGTTCAGTGCCTGGACATTGTGCATAAATAGGTTTTAACCTTTCCCCAAAATCCTTCCAAATACACTTGATTTGTAGCAATGGCAGCTGAGGATTAGGAGGAACTCAGCCTTTCAGATGCTCACACCATATCCCCTGCTTTCCCTCACTCAGAGTCCAAATTCCAGCTGCCTGGCTATTTTGGCTCTCTCACTTGGTTAGCCATACTTGTTAATACACATAAAGCCTTATTCTCATTAAAGGTAATGGGCTTAAGGGCACACACTTACTTTAAACAATGTATGGCCCTTCAGTTTAAAGCCAGCATTAGTGACAATTAGTCTTTGTGGCATGAAGAAAAATAACTGTAAGGCATTGTAGTCCTTATACCTGGTTAGGGTGCCATGCACACTCTTCAGAAGCCTCTGTGGGTTACTCTTGCTATATTTAAAGCATCCTGTAACTTAGGAAGCTATTTTGAATTGGAATGAATACTACATTTACCTCAAGCTTCTGGAATGGGACATGGTATCCAGAACTCCAAAAATACTACATGTAACCCCAGATTCTGGTACATAGTGCCAAATCAGAATGCTCTGGTATTAGGGTGAATTTGGGCTGCCTTTTCTTGATCTTAGGGGGGTCACTGGAACCAACCTGCTCTATTTGAGAATGTCAGCATTCTCTCCTTACATAGTCATAGCTGGTTCAAAAATGCCCAAGGGCAATTGGTACTATGACAGTTGTTTAAAAAATAAATAAGCAGCTGAAACAAGATGTTCTCTTTCATCAGAGTTGGACAGGATTAACTGCTTTTGGAAAGAAATGTATAGTCTTTCTGCTAATTTTTTGACAGGAGTTGCAAGATACAAGTACCGTCCTGACCTACTGCCAAAACCGCTTTCCTGTCTAGAAGATTCTCATCTCTGTTGTGTACTTAAATTATCTAACAAATTATCCAAGATTAAATCCTTTTGCCAACTCTGAGGTGGGACAGATGAGAAAATCTCTGTTACGTGTTTGCTTTGCTTTCTTGATGACAAGTAGTGAACAAAGGTCTGAAAATGTCACAGCTTGTTTGAACAGCGCATGAAACCAATTTGAACAGTTTAATTGCCTGCTGCTTGGTACTGCTTCTTTTTCAGTGTAGTATTTCAAAAATTAAAATGTTTGCTGGTTTGTTATATAGTTGTCAGTAGTTCAGGACGAGTGCATGGAGTTGTGGTTAGCAGGCTGTTGGGGGGAAGCCCCTGATGGTGATTATTAGGTTGCCAGAATTGTTTATTTCACCCCTGAGGCACAGCAAAGCTATCTTGTCTCTTTAGGGAGGGACTGTCCCACACTTGAGAACTGTATGCCTTAGTCGGAGCGGTTGGCTGCAAGGACAAGTGCTGATACTGCTGTGGTCATGTGGGAGACCCCTAATGTTGGCTCTTGGCATTCATCCTTGCTCTATATGGGGTGGTACTCTGCTGACTCCTTCCATATACCTGGGGTGCTGATGTGGGCTCCCTCCCCTGCTTGCCTTTCCTTGCTCTCCCCCCACATGTTCTCCCTCCTCGGAGTCTGCCGTCCTTTCTTTGCTCCCTGCTTTCAGTGATGTTCAGGTTATGTGCGCTGTGAGTTGAGCAGCAGAGAGATGGAGGCTGCATTTGGAAAGTGGAAGGTATGGACCCTTCCACAAGCTGTTATAATTTCTTGGGAAAGAATATGCAGGATGTAGGGGTGCAGGAAGGAGTTGGCTAAACAGGGTATCTCATGGATGTTCACAGCTGCTCTGCGTGTAGCTGTGGGGTTTCCTGGTTCTCTCATTACATGCGTTGCTGTATTAAATAGCCTTCTTTACCCTATGTTGGAGATCCCAAGCTGAAACTAATACCAATGTAACTTCTGTGTTGAGAATAGAGTATATCTCCACTGAGAATATCCAGAAGAGACTCTCCTCCCTTTACAACCACGCATCCTATGGGCCACAAAACGATTTCTACTCGTCAACAATTCCCTTTCCCT
>NW_010163221.1:12400-12781 GCF_000695765.1 Mesitornis unicolor | reverse complement strand
TAGGTTCCTGCAGAGCTTTGCTTCCTCACCCTGCAAAATGTGCTTTTAGGCTGTGATCTCCAACTTCTTCAAAGAAAATATGCTGAGTGTAGATAGCAGGACACATTAATCTTAGGCTAAAAAAAACCAACCAACCCAAAAACCCCCAAAACAAACCAAAAAAAACCCCCAAAACAAACCAAAAAACCCCGAACAAACAAAACAAACAAAAAACCCAACAAGCAGGTAGTGGTTATTAATATTTCTTTAAGTTCTTCATGGCAAAATACAAGATTATGTGCGTCTTTTCTAAGTCCATGTTGTATCTTCTGAGGCTAATATGATTTACTTTGTTTAATGTGTAGAAAGCTTTTTTTAGGTTACTTAAGGAAATAGGCGAGT
>NW_010163221.1:293-12369 GCF_000695765.1 Mesitornis unicolor | reverse complement strand
GAGTTAAAAAATAAAAATTTGCACTGCAGAGTAACAGCAAGAACAAGCTTTTGTGGAAAATGTGCCCTGTGAAGACATGCATGTGTGTCCTAAATGGGAAAGACCTCGATGACTCATATCAAAAAGGTCTGAGTCTTCAACTCATACAGATCGAGTGTTTCTTCTTTTATACAATACGATAAAATGTTTCTAGCTTTGGGAGTCCAAGATGAATAAAGTGGGGGGAGGAAAACAAAATGGAGCAAGCCTTCTGTAAGCTCAAGTCAATTTGTGAATTAATTCAGTTTTAATTTCAGATCAGTTCCATCTAGACCCAATTCTAGTTTATTTTCTAGTAGGAATGGGAAGAGGTCTAAGGATTGATAATTTATATGAATAGGGTGCCTTACTGTCTGGAAGAATATGAAGAGCCATTGTTTTTTTCCCAGTGTGTGTGACTTGTCATAGAGGTTAGCCCAGCTTGTGGGAACATTCCTGGTAACAAAAAAAGTGATCATCACTTCCACAGTATTGGAGACATATTTGCAGTATGATTGACAAGATGAGGAGGTGGTATAGCATTTCTTTGCACATCAAGGGGCTGGCAGCGAATGAAACCAAAACTAGAACTTGGCTGCTTTATTTATCCCTTGAACAGGTGCAGCAAAAGCAGCTGCAAAAAGATCTTTTATACATGCCACCCACGATTCCCTGGAGTTCATGTGTCCTAAAGACAACCTGGAAAGGAGGCAGGACACTCTCTTGTACAGTATTATACTTTGTCAGTACAGTGGGAATGCTGGTCCTTCCCTCGGGAAAGGATTTCAAAGCTGGATCTGAGTTTCATGTCATTTGATGGTATGGTAGATTTTTTTTCTCTTGGTGCTCTGAGTGTTTAGCTGTGTTACTTAATTTGGTCTGTAGCTTTTTTGTTTTATTAAAACTCTCTGTAGGCCAGGAAACAGCACAAAGCAGTAGTGTTAATATAATTTCACACTTAAAATTATTTGCCTTATTAACTAGACATTTGAGTTATATCTGAGGAAAGCCTCGCTAAGAGGACCTGTAACAGTATTACTTTTTTGTCTACATTGAGTCTTGATCCTGCTCCACTGCTTTTGTAGAAATGTTGTTGGATCCTGACACTAACTGCATCTCCAAGTTTAGGAGGCCAAGGAAGAGCTCTTGCCATGTAGTTGACTGTTAAGCCTCTTTGTTTAATGTGTAGATAAAGAGTTTAGGATGAAACTTTCTTTGTTGGCATTAAATTATAGATCACTGTCCTGGGGTATACTAATGATGTAAAGAGAGATGTGTAGAAAATACTGCCTAAAATATTACCTTTTTCCACTGCAGACAACCCAATTTTGCAGTAACAAAGTATGGATCAGGAGCTAGCAAGAAAAGCCCCCAAATTGCCAAAGTCTCTCTGAAAATAAGAGTGCACACCATCTTCTGAAGCTGCTGATATCCTCCCACCATTGCCACAGTTACATCAATGCGATACTCAGTCAAAGCTGCTTTCCTCAGTGTGTCATAACAGAAAAGCATTTTCTGGCTGAATTCTAAAACCCTGCAAGAGCTGATGACCACCTTGAAGAGGTGAAGTGGAAACATCTAATTGTTTCTTAATATTTGTTTGGATATTTTCATATATTTATTGAGAAAAGCCATTGAATGCCCATGTTTATTTCTGTTAAAAAAATTAAAGAACGGAAATATGAAATCAATTAAAAGCATGTTTGTTTAAAAAGATATCAAATCCTGAGAACAGAGGAAGGTGGTGGTGACTTGCAGTGTCCTTGGTATACATTCAGTTGAGCTTAGTTTCATGGTTTTGGTTGGCACGCAAGAAATGTTCTTCCCATTTTCCATCCTGTACGTACACTGCCTGTGACCTGTGTGTTTCTCTTTGGATGCTGATGGCCTGTAGAGTAATCTCTCTTTTATTTTTTGGTATACCTGTGATGAACAGGTACTCTTGATATATATAATAATATATATCTCTTTTCTGTGTCATTTGTCACACCATGACTTACATTTTGCCCAATTTATCTTGCTTGTTACCAGAATAAGTAAAAATCTGGGTTGTTTCAATAGTATACTTTTACTTTTTCTCCTATTTCAGTCCTTTAGTATTCAAGAACATGAAGACTTGGATTTTTCTCCCAACTGTAGTGCTTTGTTTCTTTTTGCTAAAATTTTTCCATACTTTGTCTAGTTAGACAACAGTTTTGATGGCCGTGGCTGTTTTCTTCTTGGATGAATTTACAAAACTTGCCCAACAGGCTCAACATTTCTGGCTGAACTTGTGGGCACTACTGTGACACCAAGGACAGACAGCTCTTGGTGTGACTGTGTCCCTTGACACTTTCCTTTCTTCCTCTGGTGACTTGTATCACTTTGTATTGTAAATAGTTTACACTGTGACAGTTCACAATTTAATTAGATAACATAACAGGGTGCCGTGGCCTCTTGTTTAAGGAATGCTGCCTATAAACTGCCCTTAAAAATTGATAGTATGAATCTTAACTTCTGCATGGCCTTGAAATGTGGCTTTCAGTTCCTGTGATGCCTGATGTTGTCTTGAAATGTATTGTCCTTTTCTCTTCTATTCTTACCTCTGACACCTCCATCTTCTGGTTTTTTATGGCTAATTTTCATTACAAAGTCAGTGAGAGAGAGAGACAAGTCTTTTCTGTTTGATTAAAGTCCACATCGTCCATTTTGTGATATGAGAACACTATGTTAAAGATGACATGGTATCTGTGCTAGCTTCACTCCAACCCACTCTTGTCCTTAGTCTTACCATAAACATGTCTGTTTATATCCTTTAAGGGCAAACCCAACTAAGAAGTAACTATACAAGACTGGAAAAACTGCACAAATACCGGAAGTGTAAGCGTATCTTCTAAGATACTGAGGTTGCTGGCAAGCTATATGTGTATTAATGGAGATCTAGGATGAATGTGGAAATGACTGGTAATGTTTGCTATCCCTGTCTTTCCTTATCAAAGTATTCGGCAATATCCTGCTAGGACTCAGATAGTATCTTGAGGTTTAAGTTTGGTTTGAGCAATGTCAAGAGAAATGCCAGGATCAAGTCTGAAAGAAGAGAGAGCTCTGTAAGCCTGCGTACTGGTGTAGGACCATAAGGAAGAAGTTGGAAGGTTTGCCTGGCAACTATCTTTCTATAACAATCCTCCTGGTCTAATGAACACAAGATTAATCTATTTTAATTTAAACAAGGAAATTGGGAGCTTGGAAAATAAATAGTCCTGCTTCTACTTCAGTGCTTTCCCACAATATTTATATTGGAGTTTAGAACAAAGATGATTTATTTTGTGTTGATCTATCATTTTTTAAAATACGTTCTGGTGTTGGTAACAAGGAGTGCTCCCCAACAGGGGTAAAAACATCAAACAAACACATAAACCCCAACCAACCAAAAAAACCCCAAAAATGTGAGAATAGTGTGATAAGTTATATGGCCTTTAAAGAACCAAAGCTATAGAAGTCATAGAAGTTTAGGCAGAATATAATTAAAGAACTCTTGGTTTCACATACTTTGGACTGACTACTCAGTCTCTGTGACATGCCTAATTCCATACATCAATTCCACCCCCCCTTGGTTTTATCAGAGTATTGACTGAGTGACGTGCTATTGTTGGCAAGCCTTTGATGGACACTCCTGGAATTTCATTGCAGGAGTCATGACTTCTGTTTTATCTGAAATCTCACTGGCTCTTGATGACAGACAAACTCTGTTTTTAGCATTGCGCTGAAGGTCAGGCAAGTGACTGCTTTCCAAATAGAGCAACTGAAGATACTGGAACAGATTTATTCCTGGTATAATTTCACCAGTTCTATGAAGTTACAGGGGAAATATATTTGTCAAGAGAGCCTTATGAGTTGAAGGATAGTACTGTTGTTCTCAATTACTTGTGTATAAATGGAAGTTGGAAAAATATCATTTAACGTAAACTTAAAATGCCTTCTGTAAGATAAATGCTACACTTAGTAAGAGTAATATGTTACCTGGCATAAACCAGCATAACTCCATTAAGGAGACTGAACACCATAGAATGTGATTTTTTTTCTAATATCTGACAGTCTAGCACTGTTTCTTTAATCAAAGATGAGGTTGAGGTTTTCTGGCTGTGTATATATCTTAGGGCTAAACATATATGCTGCTTTCCCAGTGGCATTTGGGATGATTCCATCACTTTTCCACAGATCTTTAATTTTAGCTACAGTTTTGGCATATCTTGTCGTCTATAAACTGACTGTCAAGCAGACTGGTTAGATATTTCACTTCGTTTTTGCAAGTTATCCATGACCTTAATTCATACACAAAACAATGAATTGATTTTACAGATGGATCAAGAAAAGTCAGTAGTAATTTATGAAAACCAAAACCAGATACTGTTGTAGCATTCTGCAGGAATAATCATAATCTTTGTAAAATGACATTACAAAAGCCAAAACTACAGTACTAGAAGCTGTGAAAGACTTCTTATAGGAGAAACTTTGTCACACAGGTCACAACCATATTGACTGTTTCCAAATGATTGTGAAAAGTGGAGGAGCATCCTGTACATGCTTACGGATGCAAGAAGTGCGTACGTGTGTTACGAGGGAGGTATAGCTATGGCTAACAAGGAGGGGCTCTTCATCTCCTGTTTTGTTAGACTGAATTGATCAGTCTAGGTTGGGGCCGTATAAGGTCATAGATGCGGTGAGATCCTTTGGTTGGTAAAAGCTGCCATCTTGAAGGCCACTTAGTGCCTGAAGGACAAGGAGTATGTTGGTTACCAGCATCCTGTGACACTGGCAGAGGGCATTATCAAGAGTGTGAAATAAATGTTAACTATGTTTTTCATTTTCTAAAATGGATACAAGTATAATTTGTACAGTTCTGTAGCATTAATGTATCCCTTAAAGCTCAAACAACATGTTTTAACACTTAAGTCTTAACTTTCACCAAGGTGTTACACTCCAGTAAGCTTTACCCTTAGAGACTGCAAAATGTGTCTTTAATGACAGATACCATGATGATCATCAAGTACAAACAACTATTGCCATCGCAAGGCAGGATTTCTTCAAATTCAGTTGATTTTGACTGTAATGCTCTAACCAGAATGCTCTGCTTTTCTAAGTCATTCACAACATATGCTCTCTTTAAATCCATCAAACAATCCTGCCCTCACTCTATACCCTATGTTCTAATGTCAAAGCAAATCTATGTTCTCCTTGTGGCACCTGCTGTGCCACATACTTCAGCTACTTTAGGGTAATACTAAGCATACCACCGTACTTAAAGCCCTGTCAGCATAGCTGTGATAAAGCCCCTTTGGAAAATGTATAGCTTCACCCTAAAATAATCATTTATCATAACTCATAAGGGAGAATTAATTGGCATTTAGTTCTTATATTAATTTGGATTAGTGCCCTTTGTGAAACAGGGCCATGTATGTAAGTAGAGGCCTCATATAGGAGTACTTTCATTTTTTAAAAAGCAAAACAATTTCTGTTACAAATAAACTCCACTTTAAAAAAATACCTAGGATTACCAATGTTTTGTAAATGCCATTGTACTGAATACTCGTAAGTCAGGCTTTGGAAACGTCAGGCTGTGTTTCTAGATACTATCAGGGCTTAGATCACAAGTTTATAACAAAAATAGATTAAGCTTTTTTCCTGTATTAGTATCAACACAGTTCAAATGATGGGGTACCAAAATGGCATGTTATAACATTACTGTCCACTATGGAAATACTGTGCTATGGCTTGACAAATACTTTGTGTATAGCTTATGCAAAAACGTACAGGTCCCTCAACCTCTCTGGCACCGTCTACACATGGATGGTGTTTCCCATTTGATCGCTGCATCTGTTACATAAAGCTATAAAGGGAAATTGTGTTTTTAATGGGAAATGAGTTACTTTCTTCGTGTTAACTGATGGTTACCTCAGAAGTCATCCCTTCTTCCTACTGAGGTGAGCATACAACTGTGAAAGCAGAAATGCCATCTCTTCTAAATCCATTATGTGTGTCTTTTCTTTGTTTGTTTTAAGTGCATCTCCATGCTTCTTAGGTTTGTACTGACAATTAATTGCTTAAGGGAACTGCAGATAAATACAGATGGATCCTTTTGATCCTATGGACCATGCTCCTGACTCTGCCACTGATATGGGCTTGTTCGCATTCTGCCAACACAGACATCTTCAGACTTCAACTTCTGTGATTTATGTTTGTATGTCATTCAAAAGATGGCAAAGATTGTGTGCTTTGAGTGTTCACTTCACATACTGGAAAAGAAAAGGACTGTCTGGTACAAAGAGGAGGATGTGCTACATGTTGGCTTTGCAAGACGACAAGTTCGGTATGAGCCCTGCCAGCAACCTCTTTTGTGAATTGAGTTTGCTGTGGCCCTAGCCGTAGTCATTAGAGATGTGTAAAAGTAAAGGGGAGATGGCCTTACGTGTTACTTTTGATAAAAAGAGCAGGGAGGTTGTCCTTCAGGACGGAAGGAAACAGGGACAGGAGTGCCGGGCTGTCTGCAATCCTTAGTTTTCATTTCATACTCATAAAACTAACAGAAATTAGCATAAAACTCTGGGGGAATAGAAGAGCTTTTAGAAACCTATTGTGAAAGAAAGATATGTGTTCCAAATGTTATTGAGAAGGAATCAGTGGTAGTTTGCCTGAGGTGAAAATCTAAGCTCTGACTTGCCATTGCGAGACAGCTGTGCACTCATTTGCAGTGCTACAAAACGGTTAACAGAGAAACTGTAACTCTTGCGTTGCACTGAAGAGAAAAACTCTGTGTTAAGTAAGGAGGAATTGGGACCATCATATTTTTGCTGTGCTAAAGTTTTATTTCTAATGTGTTGGCAGACAAGACAGAAAAATAAAATCCCAAGGGACAGACAGACATTCTCTGGACCTGCAAGCAAACAGACTGGGGTCACAGGAGGAATGTGCACAATGGACTTCATTTTCCGCATGAAACTCCTTGACTCCCTAACTTCCACAACAGCTTGATTCACACCTTGCTTGGGAAAGGTACTTGTAATCATGCTGTTTTGAAAGCTGTTAATCTTAGAGCAGTTCTGTTCTTTGCCCTTCTTCCTTTAGAAGGATTTAACCACTTCTTATTCAGGCTGTCAGTTCTCCATTCTGGTTTTCTCCTGAGGGATGATTATCAGTACACCTGCTAAAACAAGCACAAGACTTTTTAGTTGCACACTGATAAAACATAAACAGCACACGACCTTCTTACCAGTCTTTACATAAGATGGGCATGACTTTGTGTCATATCTGAGTTGCAGCCAGCAAAACCTCACCTTGACAGCCTAGTGTTTTTTCTCTCTGGACTATCGCATTGCACATTCTTATGGGGTCATGCATGGTAAAAAAGGATAAGGGGCCTCCAAAGAGACATAGCCAATACCTTACTGTCTGTGGAGCTTTTACCTCTGCACTCTTACTACCAATCTCTTTACAGAGGCTGCAAGAGATGCTAGAATTATTGTCTAAACTACAGGGCAGAGTAGCATCAAGCTTGAAATCCATGTTTCATGTCAATTCTGTTTGTCTATGGTATTCACATAGCAGCAGGGTTCGATGAGATGATGTTAGATGTTTTGAAGTGGAGAGTGAAGGCAGTTTCTTGCTCTTCTCTAACATAGCCTGAATGTTGTAAAATGTTTCCTCTTTTAGTTATGTCTGTTTCTCCTTTTTATTGGACTGGATGATCTTTTGAGGTCCCTTCCAATCCCTAACGTTCTGTGATTCTGTGTGATTAGGAACTCATTTTAATACCTGGGCAACTTCTTCATATCAGTCTTCTGTATAATTTGCCCAAAATACTGCTTATATCTTGTTTGTCACTCTGTGAAACATGTTTCTTTGTTTGCAGTACATACATGTTACCTGAGGTACAGGCTCAGGGAAGGTCTGGGCCCTGTTGTGCTAGGCACTGTACATATGAGGAAGAGAGACGTCAGTGCCTCACTGCTTAAAATCAAAGAATCTCTTCAAATTTCTGGTTTTTCTCTTCATCAGAGAAGACAGGTAGCTAGATTAATCTAAGCTAACATTTGTATTTTCTCTGTGTGGTTGATGGATATAGCTTTAATATCGGCTACTGTGTGTGCTCCCTCTGCATTTACTCTGCAGAGTATTTCCCTCTGCAGCCTTGGAATTCTCTCCAATTTGATAATAAAATTTTGCTGGTAAAATGCTATTTCCAGTAGTGACTCAATGTTAACACTGAATAATAGGAGTCTTTTTCTAGTTCTGACTTCGGGTCATGCTGAAGAATAGCATCATTATGAAATTGTTGCTTTCTAGGTATAGAATAGGAGGTTAATGTCACTGTTTGGAATAGAAATGACTTTTACTTGATTATATGCTGGAGTGGGTATGACTCAGAAGACTCATTAGTATGATCTGGAATTGTGAAGAAGCTCTTTTCTGAGGATTTTATGTAGGAGATACATAGAAAGTGGAAGCAGAAGGTAGAGGGTGAATTTCTTTCAATCCTGGATATGATACAGAAGGGCCATTCAGAAGAAAATGCCTGTCACCAGCTGAGAGAACCAGATGGACATAATCTGTGGTACTATTTAAAATATGTCTAGTAAAAGTTTGGGAACACCTTCAGGCTGTATTAGGCAGTTACATGTAAAATGCATATGTTGCTTCCATATCATATACATGTGTAATCTTACAGTCTCTTGAAGAGCTGTATAATTCTATAAATAGAAGACCCATCCTAGGATAAAGAGAGATTATTAATACAGCTCCATTTGGCACTTCTGCCTGCCCCAGGAATCTCCCCAGCTGCCCAGTAACCATCCAAGCATTCTTAATTTTCATTTATTTCCGCTTCTTGGTATCTGAAGTCAAAGCCTCCTGTTGTTAAATAGGTGCATATTCACTTTGAGAAACGTTTTCTACTGCCATTGCAGTTGGCATAGTCTTGATGTGGAGAACATCAAAGTTCCATTGCTGACAGTTTTGAAATATCTTCTCTGTAAATGAGAATGTAATGATTCATGACACTAAGCAACATTATTGAATGAGGTGCTGGGAGAGAAGGAAGGATATAAAAAAAGGAAACAGATGAAAAATAAAAAGTAGAGAGAGTGCGAGCCAGTCATCCACTAAGTAATCTCCTGGTTTAAGAGGGTTTAGAGAAACTTGGCCAAGATCAAACTCTGACAACATATTAAAACTCAAAAACGACTACAGATTTTGTTTGCACATGGATTTACAGCTGTGAAAAATATTACTGTAAATATAACTGCCTAGAACAGAGAACTTTCATAATTCCATCAGTCATAATTCTGTCTGCATCTGAGATTTGCATTTTGGTATTAGGGAATGCATCAGTCTTCTTTACAGACATTTTTGCTTTATGCAGTCCAAAATGTCACTTCAACTTAGCCATTCAGATGCTTACTTGATGTCAAAATATTGTGATGATGCTCGTTGTCCTGCAGTTTAGTTAAGTCCTCATTTGAGATCAAAGTGTAGGGTCCACTTTTTTCTACATGTTCCTTTCATTCCTCATTTGTATCAGGCAAATAATGGTTTTACTAGCAGCAGGAATCCCTATTAAAGTAACTGTCATATTTTGTGATCTACATAATTCATCATTTAGCAATTCATTTGGTGCCAGATGAAGGAAAAAAAAGACAAACTGGGTACAGAAACGCAGACCACCTTAGGCTTTCTGAAATTCTTGGTCAAACAACAACTTTCCTACTGCCTCTTCCAAACCAATTATTTTGACATGCTCCACTGCAGAAGTTAGTGTCTAACACAGCCAAGAAAAACATTGTTAAATTCTGAACTTGATTGCATTCCTTCCGTGGACTTAAGTAGATGTCTTGTGAACATTTATTCCATAACAAAATATCCAATCAGATTATCATAACTAGTTTATTTACCTTGGACCAAAAGAGGAAAATACCTAATTTGGACATACAGAATTCTGAAACTCACTGGGGTAGATGTGTAGCTCATTGCAACCTCTGTTTCCAGTGCTTCTGAGAAAAATCTATGCAGTTATCAAGGAAGGAATGAAAGATATAAGTACAGTCTTGAAATGGAAGTGAAGCATGCTGCAGAATAATTCTGTAATGCTCAGGCTATGCATAAGTGACACAGCTTGATGATCCATAAGGAACTGTGCTCTCAATCAAGGATGAATTAATATCTTAAACTAAGGATAAGAACCACATTCATCTAGATAAAGCCTAGCTGAATATGCCAAGGAAGCTAATTATGACTTTCACACATAATTTATGCACCTAATCTTTGTTACCTAAGAATGTTTATTAGATATGAACAAGTAAGCTTTTTTTGGAAATCTACCCTAAGCTATTAAACCACTGATCACTCTGCCAAACTGGTAGAAATCTTTATTATTCACTGTTACTTTCCTTCCAATTATAATTAACTACTTGGAAGAAATAGGAATGTACAGAGGAGTGAGAGTTGGATTAAAACCTATTAAACTATTAAAAACTGTTAAAACCTGCATGCTCTGGAAGATTGCTCCTGCTTTCCCTTGGTGCTGCTTACACCGGTAAATGGTGAGCGCCAAATCTAGATGAGGTAAAACAAGAAAGAAGCAGAGTACCCAAAAACAAATTTGCAGAAACATTGCTCCCCAGGTTAACATGTAAAAGTATGTCTAGCCAGCAATGGCAGCATCACAGGCAGATCTGCAGGCTGTGTTTTGCAGACGCCTTTTGATTAGACAGAAGGTGTTCATTCATAATTGATGGTTGCCCACTTTGCTATTTGAAATTAAAACAATGCAGATTTTTCATTGGACCCTTTGGAATATAGTACAAAATAAAGTTGAAGAACTGATTACGGTAGGATACATCTTACTTAGTATTCCTGACGCAGACTGAAAGCTCTCTAACCCCAATCTGTTGATCACCAGGGAGAGCAGCTCAAAGGTGAAAGGCTGTCCGCAGTAGCATGTCAGCTGGATAGGAAATACTGATCAGGCTTCTCTTCCTGCCTGGATACCGTCTTTCATGTGCCAGTTACTGGCCATAGTGTTTGCACATTGAAATGCCCCTCCACACACACATGTGCTGAGTAACTCTTCAGGGAATTCAAAACCTGCCATCAAAGACCGCAGATTAACTTGTCCACGGGGCGTGCTTCTCTGGGTACCTGGTGGATGAATGTTGACAAAGTAGGTAATACACCTGGTGTTACTGCTGGCAAGGAGTCCAAATGTCATCCTTGCTACAACAATAACTAAATATGTTCCGTGAATGTCAGAAAGTTTCCGCTTTTCCTATTGTGAAAGTAGTTTGATGTTTCTAACACTGAGTACTGGGAATATGCTGCTGAGTGAAATGGTCAAGTAAATGTGCTGTACCATTTTAGAGAACTCTAGAGGGACTGGGAGTTTGAATGAATAATTTTCCCTCTGAAAAAAAAATAAATAAACCCCAGTAGCTTACCCAAAGATAATTGAAGCTGCTTGAACTATGCACTCTGCTGAACTAGGAATCATGTCATCACAGGCTCCTGTCTTTATCTGGAATGGAAATTCCCCAAGAGCAGCTTTCCTTTTCATGGTTGGGAATTTTTGAGTCAAGTTTCAGCCCAAAACTTGGGCATAAAAATAGAAGACATAGTGTGATGAAGGTGAGTGGTATTATTTGAGTCTTCAGACATGGGTAAGTTTATGTGAGGAACCATTCACTATAGGAATATTAATATTAGCTAGCTGAGGTCATTCATTTCTTAAAGCTCTTTCTAAATATCTTGCTTCTAAGTCAGCTTATGGCTTCTCAAATTTATGGAAGATTCTTGTTAAAACCTTATTACAGTGCACCCTTCTTGATGTTGCATTTTCTTAACTTGGTGGTATTTTCAATTGTACCTTTCAGGATGTGTTGGCTCATAAACAGTGTTCATGTTTAATGAAGACTTTATGTAATTTTTCAGAACATAATATCTTTGTCTTTTGTGTAATGCTTTGTAAAAGATTTTTACTTCAGATTCTTCCTAGGAAATGGTGCAGGTTTGGAAGGGAAGCTGATGAAGCAAT
>NW_010163221.1:0-262 GCF_000695765.1 Mesitornis unicolor | reverse complement strand
GAAATAAGACTCTTGAGTCCAGGTTACTTTTGTGTGTAGCACATCCAGCTCATCTGACTTCTTTCTCACCAGAAATGAAACAAGCTTGTGAACCCTGATTAATGTAGGAGCCACTTTGTGGACTGCTTGGTCTCCTGTTTCATCACAAGCTTGATGGTCAGTAGGGGAGAGAAGTCAAGTAGGTAAACTGTAGTGGTCACCAAACCTACCCATGTTGCATTAGTAGTTGAACAAAAATCACAGAATCACAGAATCTCAGGAG
>NW_010163220.1:0-862 GCF_000695765.1 Mesitornis unicolor | reverse complement strand
AAGAGCACATCAGCGTGGGGCCCTGGAGGAGTGCTTCACGGGACAGCTCTTCTAGAGTCCTTGAGCAAGTGGGGTTTTTTTGGATCCTCCAGCGCCTGGCTTTACGGTGTGGTTGGCCACCTTTTTTTTTGCGGGGAGACCTGGAGGAGCCCGTCATCACACTGCGCCAGAGGAACTGGTTGCTAAACCTCCTTGGAAGCGACCTTCACCATGCTCTGCCAGAGGAGCCCTTTGGCACACCACGCCAGAGGTCCTGTTTATTATTGTACTGCCCCAGATGAGCCCTTCCCCATGCCGCCATTGAGGAGCCCTTCACTGTGCCATGCCACAGGAGCCATTCATCGCGCTGCCGTAAAGGTAAGTAGACAATTTTAAAGGCTGGACCAGCTGATCTTTTGAGGTTCCTTACAACCTGGGCTGTTGTGTGATTTCCTGGTGTTTAAAAGGCGAATGATGAGATGAGGCAGAGTTTGACCTTCTGGATTTTAATACTGAAGAGTGTAGATTTTCTGGTCCCTCCAAATGTAAGCTTTTTCTACAGCAGACACTGCATTTTCCTCTTGAGAGGACCATGAGAAACATGGAAGGAGAGGGCAAGAGTGGAACCGAAATCCATGGACGTTCTCTGGAAAAAAGAGGTGGGCAGCTGCCTGGTAAATGGGTGAAAAGAGTAGGTGAGATCTCTGGTAAAAGAAGTAGAACTGAGGAACTGCAGAAGAGCGAGCAGATCCCTGCTCCTTTTTATCTCAAAGATTAAGCTTTCAGGAAAGAGGATGGTATTTATTGCAGTTATTTCCTGTTTTGCGATCTGAATATTGAAAACACTTCGTTGTTGTCATCCCTACGTGATGAAGAATTCCTT
>NW_010163219.1:14570-20787 GCF_000695765.1 Mesitornis unicolor | reverse complement strand
CGCAGCCCGGGGGGCTGCAGCGGGAAGGCCATGGGGAAGCCGGCCATGTACAGCACTCTGCCCACGCGCTTGGCCACCTGCCGAGAAACAGAGCGACATCAGCGCGGGGGGACAAAAGGGATGAGGATGTGCACAAAGCAGCCTCGGAAACCTGTACGCAGCAGGCCCGGCTTCTGTGCTCCGAGGTGGACTGCACAGAGAAGAGCGAGGCTGCATCATCTGAATCCAGAGCGTTCCCAGTCCACCACGTAAACCCCTTGGTGACTTCCCAGAGAAAACCAGGGAAGGTTTCCTCCTCTCCTTGTTTCCCAAAGGACTCTGTCTTGCAATAATGGTCCCTAAGCTGTTTTACTGAGTGCTTTGGTGCATGGCAAAACCCACCAGCAAGTGGTTTTCACTGGTTTTCCACTCCCTAAGGCTGTTTTCAGGAAGTTTTCTGAATAGGATATCTGGAAATCAGCTGTATTACTAATTAAGTTTTAATTGTAGGGGATCTCTCCGACCTCTGCCTTTAAAGCCTACAACTCCTGGACACCCTTAAACTCTCTACAGTGCCCACCCCTAGTGTTCCTTGTAATAATTCATTAACTGGATAACAGTGGCCAATGTTTAATATGTGTGCTTACCGTCCTGATTTTTGGCTTTTCCGAATCCTCCAGAAAGATAAAGGATGTTGTCACTTGGTTACCAGGGCTGTGGGTCAGGGATGGGCAAGGACACTGCTCTTACCTCGTGTCCAAACCAGGTACTCTCGAGTGACTGCAGAGTCAGTCCTGATTTACACTGGTGTAAACTGAGCACACCGAGCCCAAGGTGTCTGAATTGCAATACATAAAATGCTCTGTTGTGTAGAGTTGGCACTTACTTGGTTTATCTTCTAAGGTGACTTTTGCTAGTGGTTTTGGCATGCACCAAAGTACAGCTGGAGCTACAAGGTCTACCCCAGCTCACATCTCGGGGTGAAGATGAACTGGGACTTGTCCTGTGATGCATTTTGTGTCCATCTGTGCTCTTTGGCCAGGACAAGACCGAAAGCCTCAAGGACAGCACAGGATCTCCATTTCTGAGGAAACCAGGAGCTGCTCTGAAGGGGGTTTGTGCCGATGGGCTGAGGGAGGGACCCTGGGCAGCTGCTGTTCACTGGATGGGGGAACGCAGAGCGTGCAGCCGCTGCTTCTGCCGTGGAGGAACCTCCCGAGGCCGCTCTGGCCCCCCAGCAAGGGCCAAAGGCCCCACAGCTCCCCTGCACCTCCACAGCTGGTTCACATTTAGGCTTAACCAGAAACACAGGCGTGCGTTCACACCAGACAACCGCCGCTTTATGCAGTTAGCGGCAGCGGGGCTTTGCTCCCCAGTTACCCCCCCAGCCCTGCCTTATTAGAGAACTTTAAACACTACTGATTAAATGGAAGCAGGGTTTTTCTAGTTTCAGCCCGTATCTCATCTTCCCCCCCCTCCACCAAACCCGATCTGAGAAGGTCTGTGAGCTATTTGTGAGCTATTTGGCCTTCTCTGTGCTTTAAGAAACAGAAGAGTTTTATTTCCTACTGAATTGACCCACGGGGAACAATTGCCCACAGAACCTTTTTATGAGCCCCCTCATAAACAGCCAGGGCTGGAGGGAACGTGGGCAAGTCGCTCTTATTGTTTTAACATCATGTAACGAATGTATAGCTTTATACAGATATAAAATATGCTGGAATGGTGACTTATCTGTGCAGGGAGGTAGCACAGCCCACCAGCACAACCAGTAAGCTGTGACCAGTAAGAGAGAAAACCATTACAGACATCTATTGGGGCGCAGCAGAGAAGGGAAAGCGCTGCCCCGTTACTCATGGGGAGGGAAGGTCAGCAGCAGCTGACACTGAGATGTGTTCAGTGCATTTGTGCTCCAAGCCTCGCTAAAAAAGAACTGCCAAGAGCCACCTCCTGACAAGGGAAATGAGCAGCAGCCGTCTCCCCAGTGTAGAAAACAGCCACAACTGGTTCCTCAGAAGGCTTCACCCTGATCTTTAGGTACCTCGGGATGGCCACTTTCAGGTTCAGCTGATCTGAAACCCTACCTGCCTGTTTGTTTGCAGCTTTTCTTGGGGCACAGCCCAATGTGTCTTTGCTAGCAGGAGCTGGGCCATTCTCGGAGCTTCCCACCACATCCCTGTGTCCTGAACCATTTCCCTCTGCCCCAAGCACTGCATAATCTGTGTTGTCTTCCTGAAAGCGTTATGTGTCTGACTCCACGATATGCAATGGTTTGGAGGACAAATCAAGCTTCCTTGAAACCTTGAAATTACAAATTTAAAAGTTGCTTGATAAATTATGTTCAGTCTCTTGCCAGCTCCATTCCAGGCAGGGAGAACGTTGAAGCACGCAGGCAATCCTCCTACCTGTGAGCGTATCTTGAGCGCAGGTCCCAGTTTGAGCCCCATGTTGTTCAGTAAGTGCTCCTCCGTCAGCAGGGGCAGGGTCTCGCCATCAATCGCCTGCTCCCGGAATACCTGGAAGAAAGCAGAGCACGGGTCCAGGCTCAGCAGCGCTGGGGACGCACCCGAGGGGCTCACTGGGTCATGGCACAGATGGGTCCCATAGAAAAGGGGACCTCTGAGACCCTCGGTGATGAAGAAGGCCCATATTAACACGAGAGGTGTACAACATCCTGCACCCACAGCAAGGAGCCAACACGTTAAAGAAGACCTGTGGAGATGTTGTTTAAATACAGCAATGGAAGTTGTTTAAATACAGCAATGGATTTTTTTTTCTAATGATTATTTTTGGTAATATGTTGGGATGAGGTGTTTAGGTTTTTCTCCCTGCAAAACATCCCCAGGTTTAAGCAACCAAAACAGCTGACCTAAGTGCAACACTATGAGCTGATTGATAGCATATGATAGCAGAGTGGAGAAAGCTGCCCAGGGGCCCTACCCCACCTCCAAAAAGGGCAGGAGACATAGGAGAAAAGAGGAGAATCTAAAGTTTGGCAAATCCGAGGTCACTCACACTTGTGTGGCTATTTGGGAAAAGCTGACCCAGTAGATTTCAAAAGCATTTGCAGTTTTCAGTGAGGCACACGCAACCGAAAAGGAGGAACTCATTTGTTTGTGCATTTCCTCTCAGAGCTGCTCGTTGCCAAACCAGGCTCCAGGCAAATACACAAATAGAGATCACAGAGTCACTGATGTTGGAAGAGACCTCAAAGATCATCGAGTCCAACCCCACCATGGCCACTAAACCACGTCCTGAAGTGCCACATCCACACACAATTAAAACTGTAATTATTTCCATTACAAAATGGAAAAAAATCCCACTTTGTTTTGCCTCTATTTCAGCTGACAGGGCCATGCAGGAGTCCCCCCAGTATGCAGTGTTACAAAGGCTGAGGGCTGGATACGTGGTGTTATTGCTCCATTCCCCATGCTCGGAGCAGGGCTCTGCTCACACCAGCCTCCCCTGGGTGTTCACACTGCACACACAGCTCAGTGTCACTGCTGTCACTTGGTCATCTGGCTTCCCCCCGGCCCTGCGAGGTGTCAGTGGGACACCAGGGTTCTCTTACCACCCCTCCACTCCGCAGCGGGATTTTGGATCACATTGGATGCTCACCCGAATGAAGGGGCCCGACCCTGCTGTCTCCCCATGCTCAGGCACAGCATCTTCATTACTGAGCACCATGGCAAGGAAGGGAGGTTCAATTTACTCCAATGGCTTCTGTTTCAGCTGTTTCACAGCCCCAAGCCAGCCCCTCGGAGCTTTTGTTGAGTGTTTTTATTGCTGGGCTCCACCAGCAAAGCTGCTCTGACTGCAGCGTGCTTCTGCTCTCTGACCCAGCAAAACTCCCTGTACCCATCTCTCTTCTTTCCTCCAAAGCCAACACGGCTGGGAGCCAAAATTCTCCCTCCATTCAGCACTAAAACCCACCCAAAAAGCCTTAAACTTGAGAAAAGCTTCCCCCTCGGGTGTCCCCAGGCCTGGATGTGCTGCAGGGACAAAGCTGAACGTTGTCCAGGGCTGCAATGGGGAACAGGGCCTTGTTTTTGCTGCAGTTCTCCTGTCTGTCTGAAGCCCATCTCAACACGCAGCACAGCTCACCACCGAACTCCTGCTGGCTTTTCCTGGCAGGAGAAGCCCGCAGAGCAGAGCAGAGCAGTGCCAGACCTCCCCAGCAGCCGCGGTTTTGGGGAGGGGAACACAGGCACCTCTGCGACGGAGCTGGGTTGTCCTTGAACACTGGCATTTTCACACAGTAAAACCCCGTTAGTGTACAACCATCGCACATAAATCGCATCCTCCCTGAGGCCGTGCGCCCCTGCGCGATGCCGCATCGCAAGGCCGCGACAGGAGGCTGTTCACAGCAGCTCCTGTTCTCATAACACACTTGGTTTGCCAAACCTTTGTCTCTGGGAGCTGATTCCTCCCCACTGATGCACAAGGAGCTGTGTGGAAGGTGGGAATGCGTGGTCCTGCTGCAACAGATTTCTGCACGATTCCTACCAGCCCAGTTCAGAAGCTGCCAGGCAACTCTGATCTTCCTTCCCCATGCATCTTTTTTAACCAGGGTCCTTTCCCTCCCTCTCTCCATCATCAGGACCTGGCCTTTCTCTGTGCCACACACCCATCACCCTGACCCACTCCCAACACAACCCAGTTCTCCGTCCCCTCTTGGGCAATGTTACATGTGCCCCATCTCTGTACCAAGCACTCACTGTCCTCAACTCTGCCTCTTGCTCCAAAGCAGCGCCCGTTTCTTCAGGTGGTTTTAACAAAGCACGTTGTGATGGGATCAGCATCACGGCTCGGGGCCAAGGAAGGACACATTTTGGATTGAAAACACATTATCCCATCACCTAAGCAAGAACGTGGAGGTGTGGGGCAATCGCAGCTTCCCCATCCCCTCTGGAGGGATGCAGAGGGATGCACCCTGCCCCACAGCACACTCCCAAATCAGCGTAAAATAAAGGGAACCGGGTCCCCAGAGCCAAGAAAAGTGGTGCTGAGCTTTACCCTGCCCAAAACAGCCGGGGGTGGGCACAGATTCTGGCAGAAGACACTCACCAAATGCAACTGAGAGAGGGGCAGACAGCAAAAGCCAAGGAGAAATGAGAGCACAGCTCTGCACTCCCCAGTCTACGATGCCTCCCTGCTGAAAGGCTGCATTGTCCCAAACTTTGGCCCTTTGCCCCTCTATCTCTGCTACCTTCAGCGCCCCCTTCCCAGCTCTGTATTCCCTTTACAAGGCTGTCCCAGGCAGTGCAGGAATCCGGGCCCCTGCGCTTGGTGCGTTCTCTCAATGGGGCATTGATAAGAGACTTCAACAGATGCAGAAGCCAGAAACACGGGGTTGGTTTTTGTACTGCACCCCACACTGAGCCGGCTTTACGAAGCCCCCAGCACCGATGGATATTTCACCTCTGCTACAAAAGAGCCTAAAACTCAGTGGCCATCACATGGGGGTGTTTGCGGAGGGAGAGGCTCACCTGAGTGTACTCGGTGCAGCCAGCCAGGTTGGACACGAAGCTGCAGACATCCTCCACCGTCCATTTGCTGATGTCTTCCAGCGCGGGGCTCTCCTCACCATCCAGAAACAGACCTCCCATGGTGCCTGGGTTGTTTGGAGTCGGAGGGGGGGGGGTGGGAAGGACGGGAAGAGAAAGAAACATAAATCATTAAAATCCCACACGGACAACAACTAGGCTGCAATCTGAATATTTTTCTCTAGCCACACATTCATCTTTAATGACCTGTCAATTAAAGCGCTGGGCAGGGTCAATTCATAGGCCTCTTCCTCCTGGAGGTCCCCAGCTTAGCAAGGGGGGCAGGGGAAAGGAAAAATCCCAGCTAATGCATTTCATGTGTTTAATGTTCTTCAGCTGCGGGGAAGAAACAGGGGGGGAAGGGAGAGAAAAGGGAAAAAAGCCCTGAAGAAGTGTTTCTCCACACGCACCGCAAAGCGGAAAACTCTGCCTGCCCTGTGGGTTGCTTTCCCCCAGCCCGGCTCCTGGCTACGTGCTCCGAATGGTAACGGGCCCCGGCTCCAATCCCTGGTGGCCCACGGCCGTGAATGGCTGGAGAACGCCTCGCTCTTTCCAAATTGTTCATTCTCAACCCAGCCCAGCCCAAAATATCCATCAAATGCGTCCGAATACAGCGCCCTGTGCTCCAGCCCAGCGCCTGACGGGTGACGGGCCGGCCCCTGCCGCCCCCGCAGGTCGAGCCGCTGCGTCAA
>NW_010163219.1:10541-14515 GCF_000695765.1 Mesitornis unicolor | reverse complement strand
CAAGAGGGTGGAAGGGAGCTCCCCCCCCTCCCCGCTGTCCCCTGCGTCGCCAGGGCCTGACAGCGCGGGAGGAAACCAAAGTGGAGCTGAGGGAGGCACGGAGAATACAAAACACCGAAAGGCCACCAGGTAACTCCTGTCTGCTGTGAGAGGAGAAATGGAGAAACCCAATTCCAGAAAACACCGCTTTGAGGGACGAAATACTACTATAAAGAGTATTAACCTGTGGAACTCACTGCTGCATGACAGCACTGAGATCAAGAGGATGTTAACATGGATGTGAACACCTACGATTACAGTGGGTAGAAAGCATTTCCAGAAAAAATATTTCTCCCAGGGGTCTGTCATGACAAAATTATCTGTGCTGTAGGCTTAAGGCCTTTTCCCAAGGCATCTGATCAGCACCAGGGAGGTGACCCCTTGCTGTGACTCCTTCAGCACTTCTGCAGGTAATGCAAGACAAAGTGGGATGCAACAAAACCATGGGGGGAAGCACAAGCCCAGGGGCCCAGGCGAGAGGGGCAGGAAGAGCAAACAGCAAAGCCACGCACTCAGTCCCCACTCTGCCTCGTTGGCAAAGCCACCAGCGCAGTCCGAGGTAACAGGAACAGGACAGGATTTACAGAGGAAGTCATCACGCCAATAGGATGCTGTTCAAACAGCAGCAGTCAGATGCTGTGCAATCATTTCCACTGCATTTCCTCTCCCAACTTCCCGCTTCCCTTCCCGGCCTCACTCTCCGCACTGTTCCCGTAGCTGCACCACCGCTTCCCCTCGGAGAAGGGGACAGCAATGTCCTTCACCCCAAACCGAGCCCGCACCCCCTGCACAGCTCTGGCCACACAATGCGCCTCTCCTGCAGCTGACACGAGGCCCATCCTTTTTGGGCAGCCAGTGTCCAACGGGATGTCCTGCAGCTCCTCGCTCCCTTCACCCCCCTTCTTCTTCCAGCCCCAAAAAGCTTTGGGTCCTTCTGAGCTCCTGGTAACAGCTGCAGGGGAAAGGAGCGGCCCTGGCAGCACGGGAGGAGGAGGCAGAGCCGCTGCCAAAGAGCCAGCAAAGAGCACTTTCCGTCCCCTCGCCACCCCAGCCACCAGACAGACAGATGGACGCGGGCCCTCATTCTCATTCCCATTGCATTTTCCAGGAGACAAAGTCACAGCTGCTTACGTTAAAATCCACAAAACCCCGAGGCCAAGGGGCTTTTTCTCCCATTTCGGGGGAGAGTTTTTCTTTCTCGGGGTGGGGGGTAATTCTCCGTCTCCTTTTTGGAAGAGTGGCTGCAGCTCGGTAAAATAGAGGCAGTGAAAGCGAACTCAATTATTCCAGGCACAGCCAACGCGAGACACCTCCATCTGCAGCCAGAGCAAGCGTCTCCGAGGGGATCTGACTGGAACAGCCAACTGCTGGAAAATTAGGCACTTCCTTATTCCAAAAGCAAGCCAAGGACTGAACTGCAGCAATGCCTGGGAACGAATTCTCCCATCGCCGGCCAGCTCCATCCTCAGGGTTACCTCAACGGAGAGAGGTTGCTCAGTGCCATGTCCCAGCAGTGCGGGTAGAGTTTTACCCTAAATGCTGCATCCACAACTGTTTCTCCTGCAGAAGCCTCTCTCCTCTGGGTTTTTCTTCCCTTTGTCTCTTCGTGCCCCGGGATGCAGGCAGGGGAGGTCAGGGTGCTCACAGACACACGCACAGCTGCGTCCCAGGCTGAGGGCAAGGCAGGTCCCGCTGCATGGGAACGAGCAATATTTTCCACGTACCCACACGCAGAGAAACAGAATACAGCCAAAATATTTATCTCGGAGAGTTTGTTTTCCCTTCCCATTTCGAGCAGGGAAACAGGGACTGGCTGACGGAAATATGCTTGGGAGGGGGAAGGTAAATACCAATACTTTGGGTTCTGGCCTATTAGCAGTTTCTGCACCACAGAACTTAAAAGCAAAAGGGTGGAAACCTATTTCCACTGAAGTTAGTGGCAAAACACCTCTGTTCCCTGCAGAAACGCCCGAAATCTCACGGTGACTGCAGAGGAGCTCAGCCCTGGTAGCTCCAAAGACTCGGTCCCCATCCTGTGTCCTCAGCACCCCTCAAGCCAGGGCTGGGGAGCCTGGTGTTCCCTGCATCCAGCCACTGCCCCTTCCAATTTCCACGTCCCTAGAGCAGCAGGGGCTCCTGTCCTTCCTCCCACCCCTCCTTGGGAAGCTGCAGCACTGTCGGCTCCATCTCTGTGCACGGCTGCACCCCCTCGCCACTGCTCTGGCAGTTCGGGGAATGATAACAAATCGGTGCCAGCGGCTGCAAGGGACGCACCTTCTATTATAATAACGACGTGTCACCGCATCCTGCTGGACGGCGGGGATGCAGAAAGGGCAGCATCCATCCCCTGCCAGGCCTCCTCCGTCCTGCTCTGTGATAAATGACAGTCTGAGAGGCGGGTAATGGATTACGGACCATTGCACCAGATGGGGCCCAGCGTGTGGGGACGGAGCAGAAGCCATCGTCCCAGGCCGGTGTCTTGCAGACAGGTGTCCACGTGAAAGCCCTCACCATCCACGCCACAAACCATTTATAATTCCACTCCCTCCTCCTGATATCCAGCTGCTTAGAGGAAAAGCCAAGGCTGAAGGGGTCAGGGAGAGCACAACCCTTCTGGTCGTCCCAATAAGGGAAACCTATGCTGCAAATCCAGCAGCCACGGGGCTGCCTCTACTGCGAGTTTTTGCTGTTGGCATCACAGGAGACAACTGGGAGACCAATGCTGACAGCAAATCCACTTGGAAGGCAGCCCATGATGGGTTTAATCACTTTTGCTACCACTTGAACCCCTCTCCCGTTCCTCCCTGTGCACCCCCTCCTCCCCGCACACCGGCGAGGCTGGGGTCACGCAGCGTCCCTGGAAGGCTCGCATTAATTGCTCTCCAGACTGCGGATCGATGGGAGGATTTTAGCCTCCTGCGCACACCATCCTTCACCTTTTCCAAAGGACGGGGCTGGAGGAGGGTGGAGGGAGGAGGAGGGGAGCGAAGCTGCCGAAACCTTGAGGAGATGAGGTCATGGAGCAGCCGCCCCAGCCCCAGAAGGCAGCTCGGGGAATCGACCTGGCTCTGCTGCCTCGTCGATATTCATCCCAGCAGGGACAGAGAACAGCCTCTGCCTCCAGAGGAGGAGCCTCCTCTCGCTGAAGACCAGAGGAACTGCCCGAAACTCAGCGGTCATTTTCAGCCTCTTCTCTCCTCGCTTCCTTTCAGCCTGCCCTGTTACCTGCCTGGTTTAGGTGGATATTTTATAACACCAGTCTCCAGGGTACAGCGCAGTATTGTGAACATCCAGGCCAGGAGAGCAGTCCTTGTGCAAGGAAGGATTATGGAAATCATCTGGCTTGAGCAGAGAAGCAGACGCATCTCTGTCTGTCTGTCTGTCTGCAGGTGGTTTGTGTTCCCCAAGGGCCAAAGTAAGGCACTTTTCATTGACACACATTACCCCACGATCCCCACAGCATCTGGATCAATAAACCCCTCCACGTTTCAGCTGCAGGACTCCCAGCTCCCCTATCGACCCGCTGTGCTGCATCCACCAAGATGCCCTGGCTTCCCAAGGCTCTTTCAGGTGAGAGCTTTTGCTACGGAGCTGTACGGTGCTTGGCACAACGGGGCCGTCCAACAGACGGCCAATATTAATATTACCAGCCACGACAACGCCGGCCAAAAGCAAAAGAGCCCTCAGGATAAGACCTACAGCTCTGAACAGGCTCCACAAATCAGCAGCGCCTGGAAAGCGGGCAGTGAAACACGGCCCTGATCTTTGCCGAGGCCTCAAGACACGATCGTGATATAAATTCGAAGTGATAATAATAAATGGCCTATTACAGCAACGCGCGCGGTGCTGGGGGAGGGAGGGAGGGAGCCCATCTCCAGCCCGGGCCTCCCTGCAGAGCCTCACACAAGCGATGAGCGTCGCAGAGCCGCGCGTTT
>NW_010163219.1:9107-10471 GCF_000695765.1 Mesitornis unicolor | reverse complement strand
CGTTGGCCACCTGCCTGTCAGAGAAAAATCGCTTCCTCCTTCCTGGTTGGAAGGCAGCTCTAATGAGCGATGGGCAGCCACGTTCGCAACCGCGGCAGCTCTTTGCATAGAAAACAGGCAGCCTCAGCAACCCGCACGCTATACCCCCCTTTCCCCCTCCTCTACGTGGCAGGAGGTCCTGCCTCCTGCTAATTGCTCAGCCAAGTAATTAGCCGAGGCAGATTTCGGCTCTTGGCTAGGGTTGGGGGGGTTGTGCTGTGCAGAGCAGCTCCCAGGGTGTGAAAGCCCACTTTGTACCACCTCTACTCACTGCTCGCTTCTGCCTGCAGCCATGCCCACCTCTGCTGTCTATCTCCATGCCCAAGGGACTGTGCTGCTGGGGACCAGAGCTGCTAACGCCTTCCCTGCCTGCCTGTCCCATCCACCAGGCACCAGCGCGGCTGTACCAGTGCCTGTGAGACTGAGAAATGCTCTCCTGGCAGGGGACAGAGCCCATCTACCTCTGCCCTGGAAGAGGGGTGCAGCAGCGGTAACTCTGACACCTCCAATCCCCGCTGCTTGGAAATCAGACAGGCACAGCCCAACGGCCTTTACGGTTTTTCAGGCACCCTTCCAGATACAACACTTCTGGCCCTTTGCTTTGCAGTCATTAATAACTGTGGTAACCTCTCCCTGAAGCCCCCTATAGTTTACTGGTGTCTGTCCTGAACCGTGGCTCCCAAAGAAGGCCCAAACAAATGCAAGATCCCTTAGTCCATCATACTGGCATCTCCTTTCTTATGTGCTTGGGACTCATTTTGTCCCTCCTATCCCTCTTTATGACCCTTGATTTGCTTCATTGCAAATGGAGTCCTTTATATCAATATAAAAAGGTGCTTGGTTCCCTACAAAGATAAAAAAACCCAACCAACTACAGCCATACTGGAGAACAGGACGGGAGAAGAGTCCCACTTGTAGCACACTGCAAAACAAGTCACTGCTCCAGGCCCCCCGCACTCACCTGCATGGAAGTAGGGGCTCATGGTGTAGGGGAATCCGAAGGGCAGCGGCTGAGGTGGAGGGATGGAGGCTGGCGGGAGGTATTTCACCTCGTTTTTGTTGATGCCTGGCCCAAGCAAATGGCTGGGGGACTCGGCGCTCGAGGAGCTGCAGGGGACGTTTTGGCCACCAGCCGCTTCCCCCAGCTCCTTGACCCCTTCGCAGACTTTGCCCGTCTCTTTGCACTCCTTCAGCTCGGCGACCGAGCTGCTGCTCTCGGCCTTCAGGCTCTCGGGCTTCTCGTCGCTCACATCCGCGTCGCTCTCAGAGTCCTTCATCTCCTCATCGTTACAGTCTGGCGCCCCGTCCCGCGCCCGGGGCTCCGC
>NW_010163219.1:2752-9056 GCF_000695765.1 Mesitornis unicolor | reverse complement strand
CGGCTGCCCCGCCGGGGCTGCTCCTTGGGCGGCGTGGCGCTGCTGGGGACGGTGGGGTTGAGGGAGAGCAGGGGGGTGTTGTTGTGCCGCAGCACCAGCATGGCATTCCTCCGGGACAGCTCCTCCCGCAGCGGGTGGCCCTCGGGGATGTCATGCACGTTGCGCAGGGCCGGGTGGTCCGGGGGCAAGCCGGGATGCAGGCTCAGCGGGTCACCAGCCAGGAGCCTCTGCCTGTGGAGATTCTCCAGCTCCTTCTGGCGGATGATCTCGGCTGACATCTCCAACCTAAATTGGGAGGGACAGAGAGGGAATGTCGGGGTGAGGGGCTCTGCGAGTAACCTGCTAACCCCCAGCCGTGTTGATCAAGGTATGACCTCCACACCCATACATTTGTTTCCATCATTCTCACTTCGACACCCCAAATTACTCCGCTTGCTGCTAAAAAAGGGAAGGAAAAGCCCAAGCCAAGCGCAGGCAGGCCGGCCCTCTACACTCTTTACCTTGCCAGGTTTTGCTTTCGGAGCATCTCTTGCTGCCGTGCAAACATCTCTGCTTGTGCCGGCTGGAGGAACCCGTAACCTGGGGACAGGGAGAACAATAATATGGGGTTATTAATCTCAGCACTGACTCTTTGCTAACTCAGGGCCAGCTCCCCAGAGGGCTAACAGAGCAGGAAAGGGCATCTGAGAGCTGCCTTGCTGTTCCAGAGCCCATTTATTCCCTCATTCCCAAGGCAGTGCAGAAACACAGGACCACAGAGGCTGGTGGGGATTAAAAGAGACAGCAGCCAAGGCAAGCTGCT
This sequence comes from Mesitornis unicolor, assembly GCF_000695765.1. NCBI lineage: Eukaryota > Metazoa > Chordata > Aves > Mesitornithiformes > Mesitornithidae > Mesitornis > Mesitornis unicolor. Next base: position 8,254 of record NW_010163219.1, on the reverse strand, counting down.
CCTGTCACTGTAAAACAAAGGTGAAATCAGCACGGCGGTAACGGGGAAACACAGAAAACGTGTCTGGGCTGTCTGGCTAGAGGACAGGTTGTCACAGCCTGCACATTCACTCTACCCACGTCCCCTGGTGTTTCTTATGCACTCACCTGGTGTCTGGCACAGAGCCGAAGGCACCCCCAGAAAAGGGGGTCTCAAGTGGGGCCCCAGGGCAATATGGGGCGCATTTTGGGGCGAGAGCAGCGGCGGTGGGTGGGAGATCTCCCTGCAGAAAGCAGAAAAGAAATTCACGTTGAAAATCCAGAGGCTGCATCCACAGTGCCCAGAGGGCTCAGCAAGAACATCCTTTCTGCGCTCTGTACCACAGGCTGTGCCGAGATAAAAAGATGCCTGTTCACCCCTATGCAAAACTTCTAAAAGGGAGAGGAAAAAAGAAAAGCAGCAGCAGCAGAAGGGGAATAAAGCAGCCAGGACTCCATAGGTCCCACATATTTCCCACCTTGATATGTTTGTTTCTGTGGCCTTTGAACTGGGCTGTTCAAAGGGTTTTGGGCTGCCAGGACTAGCAAAGGCGAGGCTGAAGATGCTGCAACTGCCTGTCCCCTTAGCAAGCTTAGGTTTCTGTCTCAACTACCTTCTAACTGAAAAGGTATTCTATATTTTGAGAGCTGGAGAGCAGGTCTGGGAAGATTTGAAGGCATTAGTGTCCTAGCTGGGACATCTTTAATTTTGGAGAGAAAAGCTGTAATGAGGCAGAGAAAGACAAGGACAGGAGAGATGGGGAGAGGGGCCTGGCAGCAAGGCAGGTAGTGCTTGCTTGCTTGCAAGAGGGGGAAAATAAAGGAAAAAAAAAAAAAAGCAGGAAGGGAATAAGAGCCAAGGTCTCTTCCATTAGTCAAATCTGCCCTGGGAGCCTGCAAGCAAATCTCTGCTTTCCGGCTGCACGTCTCTTAATTCCTTTTGATGGCCACTTACAACATTATTACCTTCACCAGGGCATCCAGAGGCAAAGCCAAGTGCTGTGCCGTTTATTTTCATTTTACAATATCTCCCTATAAAATGTGCTTCAGGAGAGACTGGAGGGCAGGAGAAAGGGAGCAAGGAGGTGCATGCGACTTTGCAACAAACAGAGCACACACACACACGTACCCCTTTCAGTGTGGGGATGATGTGTGAGTGTGGGATAACGTGAGAATCCCGGCCACCCACACCCCCGTCCCACTGGGGATGGATTTACAACCACGGCCCGTGAAAAGCCAGACAAGGACTCTTTGGGGCAAGGAAAGGATTCCTGCTTTTTTTTTCCCAGCGTAGTTTTATCCTCGTTCCACGCAACAAAACGCTGCCACACACTGATGCACAGCACAGACCGGGCTGCGATTCCCCTCCAAAATTCCTCCTTCTCCCTACCCCTTGCCCATCTGCCTGCGTCTGCCTCCCCCTCCCCGTCTGTCTCTGCTCCCCTTCTCCCCTTCCTCTGCCTGTCTCCATCTCTCCTTTCCTCCTCCTTCCTCCCCTAGCTCTCCTCTAAACTAATTGCAGAGCTCGCCGCGTCTGGAGGAGAGCCACAGATCGATCCGTCGCTGTTGAAATGTTAATGCTAATCGTATAACCGCTCCGCCAGCACCTCGCACTTCAGTGGCAGCTCCAATTAATCTCAGGTAACGCAGCGCCTGACCTTCGGCTCGGAGCCGGGGCAGCAGCCAAGCGATGCTTATGTAATTACACCATGAAGTGTGTAATCACCTGCCCTAATCCCCGAGGCCTCACAATTAGCCGAGGCCTCGGTCGCTGGGCTGCCAAGTGCTTTGCCACCCCGGACAGCCTGCAGATGAATAACGGACAATTAAAGCGGCATGACGGGGGCTAGGAGGTGTCCGTTCGATCGTAATTAGCTGTAATCACGGGGAGACGAGCCTGGCAGACGTGCTGTTCGTTTTATAAGAAGCAATTTAGGAAATCAAGTCGCTTTTAACCATTCCGTGGCCAGGCAAGTGGCAGCCGTGCCCTCCCTGCCTTTTATAAACGCAGAAAAGTGGATCCTGTACCAGAGATAACAACGCAGAGAGACCCCAGGTGCAGGCTGCACGCAGAGACCTCAGTAGGAAATGCTAAAAACAAAGAGAGCTTCTCGATTTTGGCCAAGAAGAGACAATCTGTGCCCAGGAAGCAGGCTGTTTGATGGGGATCAGGTCTGGGCACTGGAAAATCAAAGGTTCTCCCTTTGGTGGCAGCCCAGTGTTAATCAGAGGATGTTTTTTGGCTTTAATGTTGCACCACAGGGCCTCACTTTGATGCCCAAGGAATTCACATCTGCCTGAGACCCTGCAGTTCATTCCCATCAGAGCTGGGCAGCTTCCCTGCCTGTCGGAGTCAGGGATCAACCCATCCTTTGGACTGGCTGATGAGTGATGGGAAGGGGGATGAATTGGGGAAGGGGGGACAGCAGATGACAAAACTGCTGTGGTACCCGATCATGCTGCCATGTGGTGGCTGGGAAAGGGCTGGAGGTAGCTGGAAGAAGCTGTAAGAAACCCATCAGGAGCGACTTCCAACGTGAGAGGTCAGCTGCTGCTGCTGTTACACACACAACACACGCTGGGAGGAGTCCAAAGGTTCAGCAAATTCAGGGAGACACATTCACACACGCTGTCATTGTGCCTGACACAGCACACCACACTGGAGACCCCAGAGTCGTTCTCCCTAATGCTCAGCATCAGTCCCCAGCAGCAGATAACTTCTAAAGCAAGCTGATACGCTCACAAATAGGTGGGGACAAGGGACACTCCTCCCTGCAGGTACACTGATGCTCCCCAGCTCAGGCTGCAGACCCCAGAGGAGCAGCGGTTCCTTCGCCTGCGTTACCACAAAGGATGGACGCTTTCTGCCGTCCCGCAGCCCCAGCCTCCTGGTTACCCATGCAGGGAACCTGCTGGACTCTGCCGCTGCCCCCTTCCAGCCCATCCGCCCGAGCCTTGGCAGGGAACCTGGCACAGGAGGCAGGGAGTGTGGCACAGAGCTGGGCTGCCTGCCGAGGCTGCCTGGTACTGATACAGCCAATTGCTTCCAAGCAAGCTGGAAATCAACTGGCAGCCCTGGAGTAAAAAGCCCAGAGACCTTAAGAAAGGCTACTGTGCACACCAAAACACAAATCCTTGTGTCCTTCCTTAGGTACATATCAGTCTTCAACCCCCCATTAATTTCCTTCCTCCTCTTCTTCCACCTCAGTCCCATACTCCGAGAACGTGAATTTAGCCCTTGGCGATTACATCTGATAAACCTTGTCCTTACCTTGCAGAGAGCAATTCTGTGTTACTGCGTATTTCTTCCCCCACCCCCTCCTTTCCCCCCCCCACTATGCCAGCTGGAGGCCTGTGAGCAGGGTATTAGGGGATTTGCACTGCATGCTGCTAAATTTGATATGTCCTTTAACAGGAGACAAATGGTTCACAAGGCTTAAAAAGTATCGACTTTTCTTTAACAATAAGCACTAATGGCCTTCAAATAATCAATATTTAAAGTCATTATGGGGTTACACATTATACTGTTAAAACCAAGCCTTTCACTTTAACCCCATCATATCCTCCCAGGCCCAGAGCAGTGCTCCCCCCTGTCAGCACAGGCTGCGACTGGAGATGTGAGAGGGTCAGGAAATGCAGATTGAAACTGGCAAGGCATGGAAATAAATTTAGAATGGATGGAAGAGAGGGGGGAAAAAAAGAATGCATGAAAGCTCTGCTTTCTTCTGCTTTGCATTTGATAGGAAGAGACACTTCAAACCTGAGGTAATAGGCAGGCAGCACACAGCTCCTTGCTGGTTCGCCATCCGCAGACACTGTCTGTGCCAGGAAGGGAAAATAAATAAAATGAAAGGGCTTTCTAAAAATGGAGTTTGGGACTTCCAGGCAGAAAGAGACAGGGACTGGTTCTGCCCTTCTAAAGCAGCACCTAGGCCTGGGCACAGAGGGTATGGTTTATGCTGCCAAGGGAAATCACTCCCTCAAAATCCAAACCGGTGCTAAAACCAAATTAGTTACATCGGGTCAAGCTCTTTGGCCTTTGCTCTGTATCACATTTACCAGCTGGGATCTGGTGAGGAATCCTCCCAGTGCAAAAAATCAGAGAAAGAGGGATACAGCATTCAGAGCAGAGAGGGGGATGCAAGGCTGGAGCAGGTAAGAGTGGGAGAGAGAAAGCGCCCAAGGAGCCAGGAGTGAAAAGGAAAGCCCCCATGATGCAAGGGGAGAAATTAGGTGTCAAAACAAAAAATGGCAGCAAGAGCAGATGGAAAGAACCCAATCCAAAAACCCTTGCTGGGTATTTCAGGCACATCTTTGCACAGAGAAAGGCCTCCAGGTGATGCACAGTGTTTGCAGCTCTCTGCAGCGGAAGGGCAGGGAGTGCATCTTTGAGACTCTGCAGCTCCTGCTCCCAAAACGCTCCAGCCAAAGGGCTCGGCTTCCCAGGACTCCAGCAGCACAGGGTGCTGATGGCATCTCACACAGGCAGCACTTCTTGCTCCTTGGCATTCCTCCTGCCTTCACCCCATAACTGTCTATGGTCCTGGAAGATGAACTGTGTCCCTGATGCTTCTTATAGACAGTCCCAGCGACAGCCAAATGCTATCACCAAAGCACCCACCTCAATGCTCGCCCTTTCTCTATCATCTCCTGCGAGAGAGGGGCAGGTTCTCCCACACAGACTCCACACCACAAACCTCGCAGGTGAACAAGCTCCTGGTAACTCATAACACAGGACTGACGCCTGGTATTTAGCCAACAAGCTTTGCCACACCAATCACACCTGAGCAATGCCTCCCATTTGCAGGGTGTAGAAGTTTTTCCCTAAAGAGAGGTGAATGCCAGTGGTCCCCAGGTTGCACACACACTGAGCAGTCTGCTCGGCTCTGCAGCACCAGGAGATGAGCACCCTGGGTAGGAACATGCCAGGCTAAACGACCCCAGCAAAACCAAGTACGCTGCCAACAAATTTTGGAGACGGGATCCAGGGAGTAGGATCCAAGCCACTCCACATCTCTGCAGGGCACAGCCACCTGCCATTTCTGCAGGAGACAGAGCAGTTTGGAGATGGGAAGTACTCCAGGCTGGAGTAGTTACAGTGACACCTTTTAGCTGTACCCTTTCCTCTTCCAAGTCTTTTTATAACACTGAACTCAATCTCTTCAAACAAACCACCAGGTCTTGGCACTCTACAACCCAAGTCTGACACAATCTAGAGAAGAATCTAGGAAACCAAAACCACAAAACCAAATGGATTCTCGAGCCTGCAGCTTGAGTCCACTCCTGGCAAGATGGATCCATTTTACCAAGTCTTTTTGACAGATAAGGAATCTGGAGCAAAGAGGGGAAGGGACCATGACTCCACTAAAAGGACCTTAGAACTGGTTGGCAAATGTCTGAACATGCCTTCCCAAGTGGTCCCTAGCTCACTCACCACCTGACAACTGGAAAACCATATCTACAGTTCCCACTGCCAGGCACAGGT
>NW_010163219.1:0-2721 GCF_000695765.1 Mesitornis unicolor | reverse complement strand
GTTGTTGCAAAAACCAGCAACACCGATAAATAAAACTGCGTCACCTGCACGGGTTTTCCTCCCTTGCTTTGCCAGGCGTAATGGCTAAGTCTGGAGCAGTTAATTATTCTTACCCACAAAGCTGCTGCACCTGAGAGCTGACCTGATCCCCACAGATCTCCTGATAGGAAGCTGAAATGGAATTTTAACACCATGCCAAACAGTTCACATCCCCCTGCATCACGCTTTATTACTTCTGCTCCTGGGGAAGGAGATGCTGTAAATCTACCTACGGTTGGCCTACGTACGTGAGCCAGCTTCCTCCATCGCCTTCTCCTCTGTCAGGGCCTACCTGAACCTTTTCACATTTCAATACCTTCATAATAAAGGTGCACAGAGGCTGCTTTGATTTACCCTGGTGACAAAGGCCATGGCAGCTGAGTACAAAACCCAAGGCTAACAGCAACGGGGAGAATGAAAAGGAGAAATTAACCCATGCCGTGTTTTATAATACACGGCCACGGCTTCTCCTGGTACACCTAAAAATGCCCACGCTGCTTTGGCAAAACAGCAAGAAACAATTTGCAGCTCCAACCAGGCCGTTTTTGAGTGGGAGCAGAGTGACAGATGCTGACCCGTAGTGACACTCAGGTGGCTGCAGACCTCTTGGGACAAATAATAATCATGTGAACTAATGCCAAGCAGACGTCCTAGTCATCACAGTCATTGCTTCCTGATTCCCAGCAGAACTCCCCAGCTCTGCAAACCGAGGACGATCACACCTGAGAGCCTGGCCAAGGAGGCAGCCACACGGGGCCTTCTCACACCTTCCTGGTGGGAGCAGATGGCTGCAGAAAAAAGAGGCAGTCTGCTCTGCTATACCTTGGCATGGCAGAAGGAGGAAGCCCAGGCCACCATGGTGATGTTCCACATGGGTTGTCTCAAACTGCTCTGCCCAGGCATTTAGAGCAGGTCCTGTATGTATGGTCCGAGACGGGAGTGGAGCGGGAAAACAAAACCAGGGCTGATAATGTGCTATGAGCCTTGTTTCAGCCTGCAAACTCTTGGACAGAGATGAGACTACAGAGCAGCACAAAGAAAAAGACAGCTTTTTTGTTCCGTTCCTACCAACACAGCCACAGGCTGGTCTTGCTCACAGACCTTTACAAGTGCGAGCAAACATCCCTGCTCCACACAACATGCCCCTTTATACTGCTCTCCAAACTGAGGTGCTCCAAGGCATTCCCAAACATTGAGTACCACCTGCTTTCAAAACAAGAACCACCCTCAGCATGCAGCAAGGGAAACCAAGACACAGAGCGGCTCCTGCAAACTTAACCCAAGGTCCCACAGATATTTCTCTCGACATCAAGTGACGGCTGTGCTCAGTAACACGTTCTTCCTTCAACACTTGTGGCCCAGCCCAGCTCCATCAGCCAGAATACCTGTCTGGCAGCGGCGAGTACCTCAGGATCAGATACACATCTACTTCATTTTCAGTCTGCCCCTCCTATGTGCAGCACCTCCCCGTAAGCAACCTCCACCCTTCCGTAGGCGCCTTTTCAGCCAGGCCTCCGGCTGGGCTGGCGCTTCTCCAGCCCACACATAGCTGGAGACGTTTTCCTGATGACTGCCTGCGCTGAAACGCGTCTATCTCTGCATTCCTCCCAGGTCTGCCTGCAATCCGCATGGACTCGGCGGGATTTTACGAGGTGGGTTAGCCAAAGTACACTCTGTAGGAGAAAGGTTTACCAGGTCTGCCCAGCCCCTACGCATTGCAAACCCATTGGTCGGAAAGAAGGAAAAACAGACGGGATCTCCAAGGCTATAAATGAGGGGGAATGACTCTGAACCCACTACATACATATGCATGCTACAGAATTAAAGTTGCAGCCTGCTGCCTCCCCCCGTCCCAAGATGAAAGCCAAAAAAAGTCTGGATGCTAGAACCTTTCACGGCTTGTTGTCCCATGATACCCAAAGCCTCTGCATCCCAGTGGCTGCCAGGCCCTCTCCCGCCTCTGCTGTCCTTGTCAGAAGCGCATGCAGCTTTAATTTAATTTCCTTCTTAAGTTCCTGATTGCAGAGGGAATGGCTTATGGCACAGAGCAAGATAAATGAGCTAGAATTTCCTAGAGGGGGGGAAGGAGGGAGGGAAATCAGCTTTCCAGCACTCCTATCAGTGGTAAAGGGAACCCGTGCCTCCTTCTTCCTCATAAAAGAAAATCCCTTCTCTTTCTATTCCATCCTAGAGTATTTGTTCTTTCTCATTATCTTGGGATGCTATAAAATGTGAACTTAAAACATCTTCGCTTGCTCTATCCCAAAGAACAGCTTAAAGTCTAGCATCTGCGCTGGAGAGCCAAGGCAGGACTGGGACCGTTCCCAACAGCCTGACACATGAGTGCCTATGTGCACAAGCACAGATCACCCCCTTTACGTGCAGACATCCCAGCGTGTGGCAGCCACACGTTCAAAACCTGACTTCTCCACCTGTGTAATACCCCAGGGAGTCATTAACACATTACCGGGACAAATCAAACCTGCCCACCCCATGGGCACCACTACCCTCCCCCTCTTGGACCCTTACACCGCTGCACACCCCTTGGTGTGAGGGTGCACACCGGTCCCAGAGCCGCCCCCCTGCCCCGTACCCCCTCCCGTGCCATGTGGAGCAAACCCCGCCCCGGGGCGGGAGGGAGACGCGGCCGGCCCTTCCCCGTCCCCCGGCGGAGCCGCCCCC
>NW_010163218.1:5020-5384 GCF_000695765.1 Mesitornis unicolor | reverse complement strand
CTGGGCCCACGGCCACATCCACCAACTGTCCCGCGGTGCGGAGGTGGTCAGCGGCGGCCAGGAAGTTTCCGGCGTGCTCCCCATCCCGCAGGCTCCACTGGGCTGGGGCTGGCCCCTCAGTGACCCACATCTTGCCTGTGAGGACATGGCAGGGATCATGGCTGGGGAGACGGGGTCCTGCTACTGGCACTGTCCCATAGTGAAAGCCACCAGAGCCATCACCAAAGCCTCTACCCCACAGCTGAGGCCACCTGGGACGACTGCTGCCCCACAGCTGAGTTCAAGGTCCCACAGCAAAGCTGCAGCCCCACAGGTGGGACCAATGTGCTGTGTCGCTGTGCCATCGCTGAGGCTGCCGTCCCTC